>NW_026867602.1:0-78797 GCF_020745735.1 Hemiscyllium ocellatum
GGGGGGGAGAGGGGTTACTGAGGGACAGTGTGAGGGAGCTGGATTAACATCAGTAGAGATACAGTCACATTCAGTACCTACACAAAGTGGAGGAGGGATCTGCTAATCTAGGTCACACTGGAACAGTGAGCCCATCTCCTCTCCCTGTGTCCCAGTTACAAACAGCAGCATCTCGCATTCAGGTACACAACACCGCAACAGGCAAGGATTCATTCAGGTACACACACCACAACAGGCAAGGATTCATTCAGGTACACAACACCGCAACAGGCAAGGATTCATTCAGGTACACACACCACAACAGGCAAGGATTCATTCAGGTACACAACACCGCAACAGGCAAGGATTCATTCAGGTACACACACCACAACAGGCAAGGATTCATTCAGGTACACAACACCGCAACAGGCAAGGATTCATTCACTAGGGCACTGCTGAGGTTGTGTAACACTATCTAACCCGTGGTGTCCCTGTCCCTGGGAGTGTTTGACGGGGGGACTGTGTAGAGGGAGCTTTACTCTGTATCTAACCCCGTGGTGTGCCTGTCCCTGGGAGTGTTTGATGGGGGGACTGTGTAGAGGGAGCTTTACTCTGTATCTAACCCCATGCTGGCCCTGTCCCTGGGAGTGTTTGATGGGGGTCAGTGTAGGGTCTGTTTCCATGCTGTCCATCTCTATGACACTATAATCCCCTGTCCTGGGACTGTTTGATGAAGGAGGGTGTAGAGTTAGCTTTACTTTCAGAGTGTAGAGTGAGGCTGAACATCTATCTAAACCGACCACTGAGGAGGGTCGGCGCTGAGGGAGGGTCGGTGCTGTGGGAGGGTCAGCGCTGAGGGAGCGGGGGCTGTGGGAGGGTCAGCGCTGAGGGAGCGGGCTCTGTGGGAGGGTCAGCGCTGAGGGAGCGGGGGCTGTGGGAGGGTCAGCGCTGAGGGAGCGGGTGCTGTGGGAGGGTCAGTGCTGAGGGAGCGGGTGCTGTGGGAGGGTCAGTGCTGAGGGAGTGGGAGCTGTGTGAGGGTCAGTGCTGAGGGAGGGTCAGTGCTGAGGGAGTGGGCGCTGTGGGAGGGTCAGTGCTGAGGGAGCGGGGGCTGTGGGAGGGTCAGCGCTGAGGGAGTGGGGGCTGTGGGAGGGTCAGTGCTGAGGGAGCGGGGGGCTGTGGGAGGGTCAGTGCTGAGGGAGCGGGTGCTGTGGGAGGGTCAGTGCTGAGGGAGGGTCAGTGCTGAGGGAGTGGGGGCTGTGGGAGGGTCAGCGCTGAGGGAGTGGGTGCTGTGGGAGGGTCAGCGCTGAGGGAGCGGGGGCTGTGGGAGGGTCAGCGCTGAGGGAGTTGGGGCTGTGGGAGGGTCAGCGCTGTGGTAGTGAGAGCGCTGTCAGATGCTCCAGTTCATTTTGTACACTATTGTCTCTCGGTGATGGATGGAGTCTGCTCCGTGACCGAGTTAGACAGTGAACCGAGCGAGCTCTGTCCACACTCAACCAGGACGAGACCCTGAGTTTCTGTATCACAGTCAGAGCACACCATCAACACAGACAGGAACATCCTGTCCCAACCCAGAGACAGAGACACACACAGACACACACACGCGTGAGCACCAGGTCAGGGAGGAAACGCCTTCAGTTGCCAGCAGCACTTACCCGTGGTCAGGCAGGTAATGGACGAAGGTGGAGCCCACCACAATGGCCAGGGAGATGCCAAAGAAAAATGCCAGCCTCATGTTCCACACGTCCACCACCGGGTCAGCGCTGAAACCATGGTACTCCGGGTTCTACAGGGGAACGGGGGGAGACAGAGACACGGTGAGAGACAATATCGCCCCACTCCCACACACTTCCACCCTAACCTGCACATCCTGGGCACTACGGGGACAATTTAGCACGGCCAATCCACCCTAACCTGCACATCCCTGGGCACTACGGGATAATTTAGCACGGCCAATCCCACCTAACCTGCACATCCCTGGGCACTACGGGGACAATTTAGCACGGCCAATCCACTCTAACCTGCACATCCCTGGGCAATACGGGGACTATTTAGCACGGCCAATCCCCCTAACCTGCACATCCTGGGCACTACAGGGACAATTTAGCACGGCCAATCCCACCCTAACCGCACATCCCTGGGCACTACGGGGACAATTTAGCACGGCCAATCCACCCTAACCTGCACATTCCTGAGCACTACGGGGACAATTTAGCACGGCCAATCCCACCCTAACCTGCACATCCCTTGGCACTACGGGGACAATTTAGCACGGCCAATCCCACCCTAACCTGTACATCCCTGGGCACTACGGGGACATTTAGCACGGCCAATCCCACCCTAACCTGCACATCCCTTGGCACTACGGGGACAATTTAGCACGGCCAATCCCACCCTAACCTGCACATCCCTTGGCACTACGGGGACAATTTAGCACAGCCAATCCACCCTAACCTGCACATCCCTGGGCACTACGGGGGACAATTTAGCACGGCCAATCCACCCTAACCTGCACATTCCTGAGCACTACGGGGACAATTTAGCACGGCCAATCCACCCTAACCTGCACATCCCTGGGCACTACGGGGACAATTTAGCACGGCCAATCCCACCCTAACCTGCACATCCCTGGCACTACGGGGACAATTTAGCACGGCCAATCCACCCTAACCTGCACATCCCTGGGCACTACGGGGACATTTAGCACGGCCAATCCACCCTAACCTGCACATTCCTGAGCACTACGGGGACAATTTAGCACGGCCAATCCCACCCTAACTGCACATCCCTGGGCACTACGGGGACAATTTAGCACGGCCAATCCCACCCTAACCTGCACATCCCTGCGGTCACTGAGTCTCTCTCTCTCGTGTGGTCTGGTATCTGGGATGGTCAGATATTATCTGAAGGTGTTTGTGAAAATGGTGGGGGGGGGTGGGGAAAGAAGGAGAGGGGCGTTAGGAGCAGAAGGCAGTTTGGTGAGGTGCACACACCCATCAGCCCCAATCTCATCGAGTGGCAGAGCAGAAAAGGGGCTGAACGGCCTCCTGTTCCTGTGTAACAGGCTGGAGGAGGAGGAGGAGGAGGGGCTGAACGGCCTCCCGTTCTGAAGGCCTGGACTCTCCGAGAGCCCGCTGTGCTGACCGGAAACCCAGCGAGTCGCGTCTCCCCTTGCCTGGCGGGGGATGGAGAGCGGGACGGAGCCGTGCACGGTTTCCCCTGGCGAGTGGCACTCCAGATCGCCACGCCACGCCAACCCGACGGTGCCGTGCCCTGGTTTCACTTCCCCCAGCTCTCGGGGTGGGGGGAGGGGGAAGGACAGGAACCCCTCCCAGCCCACCCTCGGAGATTTACTAGCCCGCGGGTTTCCTGTCCCCCCTAACCCCAGGCAGCAGCAGGGATGACCACGGGAGGCAGGTGCCCAGCGCCCTCGCTCCCAGGCCCATTAGCCCATCATCCGTCCTCTCCAGCGGCTAACGCATCGCCTCGAGGCCAGGCGGGAGAGCCGAGGGGGTACAGCAGCGAGCGGACGGGCCGAGTGGCGGCAGGCGGAAGGGGATGCATTTCGGAAAGGCGAATCTGGGCAGGAGTGAGTCCCCCCTCCCCCTCTCGGTGACTCCCTCACTCCCAGCGGAGATTTTCCTGCACCTCACCGACGGTGTCCCTTCGCTGTCGGACATTGGGGGAAACGGGACGTTCCAGGGGAACATCTCTGGGGGCACCCGCACCCACCCCACCCCACCCCCCCGGGGGCACCCGCACCCACCCACCCCACTGTCCCGTGGCTGAACACTTCAACACTCGCCCCTCCCTCCCACAGCCATTCAGCCCCTCCCTCCTCCTCCTCCTCCTCCAGCCTGTTACACAGGAACACGAGGCCATTCAGCCCCTCCTCCTCCAGCCCGTTACACAGGAACACGAGGCCATTCAGCCCCTCCTCCCCCAGCCCGTTACACAGGAACACGAGGCCATTCAGCCCCTCCTCCCCCAGCCTGTTACACAGGAACACGAGGCCATTCAGCCCCTCCTCCTCCAGCCCGTTACACAGGAACACGAGGCCATTCAGCCCCTCCTCCTCCAGCCCGTTACACAGGAACACGAGGCCATTCAGCCCCTCCTCCTCCAGCCCGTTCCACAGGAACACGAGGCCATTCAGCCCCTCCTCCTCCAGCCTGTTACACAGGGACAGGAGGCCATTCAGCCCCTCCTCCTCCAGCCTGTTACACAGGGACAGGAGGCCATTCAGCCCCATCTCCTCCAGCCTGTTACACAGGGACAGGAGGCCATTCAGCCCCTCCTCCTCCAGCCTGTTACACAGGGACAGGAGGCCATTCAGCCCCTCCTCCTCCAGCCTGTTACACAGGGACAGGAGGCCATTCAGCCCCTCCTCCTCCAGCCTGTTACACAGGAACAGGAGGCCACTCTAACCTGGTGTGTTGTGATTTTTCACTTTGTACATCCCAGTCCAACACCAGCATCTCCAAATCATGACCGTATCGGTGAGGCCGCTTTGGGAATACTGCGTTCGATTCTGGTCTCCCCGTGACAGGATGGATGTTGGGAAAGGGGTCAGGAAAGGGTTTGAGCTCCAGGGAGAGGCTGGATAGGCAGGGGGCTGTTTTCCCCGGAGCGTCGGAGGCTGAGGGGTGTCCTTATAGAGGTTTATAAAATCATGAGGGGGGTGGGGATAGGGTAAATAGACAAGATCTTCTCCCCCCTGGGGTGGGGGAGCCAGAACTAGAGGGGGGTAGGTTTAAGGTGAGGGGGGAAGGGAGCTGAGGGGTAACTTTTCCCCCCAGAGGGTGGTGCGTGTGTGGAACGAGCTGCCAGAGGAAGTGGTAGGGGCTGGTACAATGACAACATTTAAAAGGATGGGGGGGGGGACATGGATAGGAAGGGTTTTTTTAAGGAGTGGGTGGGGGATGGAGGGGAGGTGGAGGCTAAGGAAATACAGCACACCCACGAGGACTCTCTAACTGATTTTTACAAATGTAACATAGAAAGCATCCGATCCAGAGGCATCGCGGGGTCTGGTAATGGCAACTGCTCTGTCCAGGACTCTCAGACAGAGAGATGGGAACACAGCCCCAGCGCATCACAGATACCAAATGGAGTTTAATTCGGTAAAGTGTGAGGGGATTCACTTTGGAGGGAGGAACAGAAATACAGAGTGCTGGGCTAATGGTAAGATACATGGTATTGTGGATGAGGAGAGAGATCTCAGTGTCCATGTACATAGATCCCTGAAAGTTGCCACCCCGGGTTGATGGGGTTGTTAAGAAGGCGTACGGTGTGTTAGCTTTTATTGGGAGAGGGATTGAATTTCGGAGCCATGAGGTCATGCTGCAGCTGTACACAATTCTGGTGCGGCCGCACTTGGAGTATTGTGTCCAGTTCTGGTCACCGCATTATAGGAAGGATGTGGAAGATTTGAGAAGAGTTCAGAGGAGATTTACCAGGATTTCACCAGGTATGGAGGGAAGGTCTTATGAGGAAAGGCTGAGGGACTTGAGGCTGGTTCTGTTAGGGAGAAGAAGGTTGAGAGGTGACTTAATTGAGACATATAAGATAATCAGAGAGTTAGATAGGGTGGACAGGGAGAGCCTTTTTCCTCAGATAGTGATGGCGAGCATGAGGGGACATAGTTTTAAACTGAGGGGTGAGAGATATAGGACAGATGTCAGAGGGAGTTTCTTTACTCAGAGAGTAGGAGGGGTGTGGAACGCCCTGCAACAGTAGTAGACTCGCCAAGTTTAAGGGCATTTAAATGGGTGTGGGACAGGCATACGGACGAGAATGGAATAGTGTAGGTTAGATGGGCTTCAGATCGGTTCCACAGGTTAGCGCAACATCGAGGGGCCGAAGGGTCTGGCCAGCGCTGCGATGTTCTATACCAACCTTCCCCGAGACACCTCCCGCTGCCTCATGGGAATGCCGCCAACATTGAAAACCTCTCCCACTCTCTTCCATTGGACACGAGGTACAGAACCACGCACTGGCAGATTCATGAACGGCTTCCTTCTGTTACCAGGCAGACCTCTGGTAACACTTGAGTTCATCTCTCTCTCTGTCTGTCTCTCTCTCTCTCTCTCTCTGTGTTTCTGGAAAACCGCCTTCTGTTCTGACCACTTTACTCTGTGTCGGGCTGACACGTAACACAACGCTTCTCACTGAATCTCAGTCCGTGAGACAATAAATCAGATCGAATCGCTGAGAACGTTTTCCCGGTGACCGGGGTCAGGCTAACCTGCCTCGACGTTCCTGCCTTCTCTCTCTCTCTCTCTCCACACCCCCCACTCGTTTCGGGAAATGAAAAGTCACATTCTCTCGTTTGTGATCTAACGGATCTGTTTCGGAACCGGGGGAGGTGTTTTTTTGGGAATATTAAAGCCAAACGTATAAACTATCTCACTCCTCACTTCTTTATAAGAGGCTCAGATGGAAATCCCCCCCAGGACACGGGCCGTGACACTATTCAGCAACATGGGGCATCGCAGCCCGCGCAAGGACGGGGTGAGGAGGGGGATGAGGAGGGGGATGAGGAGGGGGATGAGGAGGGGGATGAGGACGCCATCACCCCCCCCCCCCCCAACCCCCGGGATGGGTGGGGGAGATGTGCGACAGGAGTTCAAGGCAACCCAACAGGGTCAAAGGGCAGCCGCGGGGTCTGAAGGTCAGTCAAGGTGGAGGGTCAAAGGTTGTCTTGGGGGCTGGGGTTGAAAGTCACTTGAAGGGACAAAAGACACCCTAGGTCACTCGAGAGGTCAAAGGGCATCAGAGGTGCTTGAAGGTTATTCGAGGGGACAAAGGGTGTCCAAGGGGGTTTGAAGGTCACACAAGAGGTCAAAGGGTGTCCAAGGTCACTTGAGGGGTCAAAAGGCATTTGAGGATTCAAGGAGCATCTGAGGGGGGGTTGAAGGTCACTAAAAGGTGGCTGAAGGTCACTTACCAGGTCAAAGGTCACTCACTGGGTCAAAGGGTGTCCAAGGGGGTTGGAAGGCACTCACGAGGTCACAGGGTGTCCAAGGTTACTCGTGGGGTCAAAGAGCACCCAAGGTGGTCAAATGTTACTTGTAGGATCAAAGGGCATCGGAGGGGGCTGAAGGTCATTTGTGGGGTCGAAGGGCATCCAAGGGGGATAAAGGTCACTTGAGCCACCAAAGGTCATATGAGGGGTCAAAGGTTACTCAAAGATGATGCAGGGCACGACAGTTTTTGTACATTTCATTCTCGTGTTATTTGAGCTGTTTAAGATTATTTTAGCTACTCAATGCTGACTTTTTAAGCTGATAATGATCATTTTGCGCTGTTTAATAATGAGTTTTATCTGTTTAATGATGATTTTAGCTGATTATTAATGATGTTTAGGTGCTCAATGCTAATTTTTAATTGTTCAATGATTTTAAGTCATTGAATGATTATTTGTAACCTGTTGAATGGTTTTGAGCCGTTTAATGACGGTTTTGAGCCGTTTAGTGACGGTTTTGAGCCGTTTGGTGACGGTTTTGAGCCGTTCGGTGACGGTTTTGAGCCGTTTAATGATGGTTTTGAGCCGTTTAATGATGGTTTTGAGCCGTTCGGTGACGGTTTTGAGCCGTTTAGTGATGGTTTTGAGCCGTTTAATGATGGTTTTGAGCCGTTTAGTGATATTTTTGAGCCGTTTAGTGATGATTTGAGCAGTTTAATGATGATTTTGAGCTGTTTAGTGATGGTTTTGAGCCGTTTAGTGATGGTTTTGAGCCGTTTAATGATGATTTTGAGCTGTTTAGTGATGGTTTTGAGCCGTTTAATGATGGTTTTGAGCCGTTTAGTGATGGTTTTGAGCCGTTTAATGATGATTTTGAGCTGTTTAGTGATGGTTTTGAGCCGTTTAGTGATGGTTTTGAGCCGTTTAGTGATGGTTTTGAGCCGTTTAGTGATGGTTTTGAGCCGTTTAATGATGGTTTTGAGCCGTTTAGTGATGGTTTTGAGCCGTTTAGTGATGATTTGAGCAGTTTAATGATGATTTTGAGCCGTTTAGTGATGGTTTTGAGCCGTTTAGTGACGGTTTTGAGCTGTTTAGTGATGATTTTGAGCTGTTTAATTATGATTTGAGCCGTTTAGTGACGGTTTTGAGCAGTTGGATGCTGTTTATTCACCAGTATAACGCCGGCCGTGGCTGTGGCCGTTCGCCCCCTCTCTCCCCCTGATAGCCCTCCCTTACCTGGTCGTACAGGTTGACCTCCGGCGGCTCGGCGCCCGGGTACCCGGGCGGCAGCTCCCTGGGCCCGGCCAGAGCCGAGGGCGACACCGAGGAGGCGGGCCCGCTGCTGGAGACCGCCCTGCAGAGGCCGGGGAGGAGGAGGAGGCGGCGGCGGCGGGGAACAGGCCTCAGGCCCAGCCGGAGCAGCGCCGCCATCTTCAGAAAACCGTGGAGCGGGGGGCACTTCCCCTTTAAATTCCCCGCCCCTCCCGGCTGAGCGACGGCGCTCCGGACCAATCAGGAGGCGGCGCCGAGCCGCTCGGCCAATCGGACGCGTGATGGGCGTGACCCAGGCTGCGCACCGCCTTAAAGGCGCCGGTCATCCCACACAAAAAAACGTTGGGCCGACGGATATTACCGAGTAAAAAATGAGGTCTGCAGATGACCAACAAGGTCAATGAGGAGGGAAAGGTAGGGCGCCATTCTCTTGGATAGGAGGCCCAGGGGGGTGGAGTCTCAGCTTATCCTCCACCCCCACCCCCACAACAGCTCGAGGTGTCTCAGAACGGGCCGACGGCAAAATTTGGAAGGGGAGGGGTGCCCACCGCGGGCCATTTGGCCCCTCTCGCGAGGCTGATAGCCCACCCCCAACAGACCCACATTGGGAACGCTCCACGTTCGAGCCCCCCGCCGTGCCGACGGCGAGCTGAGCGGCGCCCTGAGAAGACGGGGTGGGAATACCTTCCCTCGGCGAGACAGAGGAGCAGATCGAGGGGGCACGTCCATCGCCAGTGTCAGGGCAGTCCACAGCTAGGGGTGCCCGGAGCGAGGTCTCACCGACTGCTCCGTCCGCGTCGGCGAGAGGGTTAAGAAGGCGCACTGTCGCCGCCTCACCAGGCGGAGGAAATTCAGCGTGCCGACAAGGACGCTGACCTACTGTTAACCCGTGCACCGTAGGATGTGTCCGTCCCATCACGGCAATTGCTTTGCCCAAGACTACAAGGCTGGCACAGTGGTAGACACCACTGCCTCCCAGCGCCGGGTTAGGGTGCATCGGCCGTGCTAAATTGTCCCCGTAGTGCCGAGGGATGTGCAGGTTAGGGTGGATTGGCCGTGCTAAATTGTCACCGTAGTGCCCAGGGATGTGCAGGTTAGGGTGGATTGGCCCTGCTAAATTGTCCCCGTAGTGCCCAGGGATGTGCAGGTTAGGGTGGGATTGGCCGTGCTAAATTGTCCTCGTAGTGCCCAGGGATGTGCGGGTTAGGGTGGATTGGCCGTGCTAAATTGTCCCCGTAGTGCCCAGGGATGTGCAGGTTAGGGTGGATTGGCTGTGCTAAATTGTCCCCGTAGTGCCCAGGGATGTGCGGGTTAGGGTGGGATTGGCCGTGCTAAATTGTCCCCGTAGTGCCCAGGGATGTGCAGGTTAGGGTGGATTGGCCGTGCTAAATTGTCCCTGTAGTGCCCAGGGATGTGCAGGTTAGGGTGGGATTGGCCGTGCTAAATTGTCCCCGTAGTGCCTTGGGATGTGCAGGTTAGGGTGGGATTGGCCGTGCTAAATTGTCCCCGTAGTGCCCAGGGATGTGTAGGTTAGGGTTGGATTGGCCGTGCTAAATTGTCCCCGTAGTGCCCAGGGATGTGTAGGTTAGGGTGATTTGGCCGTGCTAAATTGTCCCCGTAGTGCCCAGGAATGTGCAGGTTAGGGTGGGTTGGCCTTGCTAAATTGTCCCTGTAGTGCCCAGGGATGTGCAGGTTAGGGTGGATTGGCCGTGCTAAATTGTCCCTGTAGTGCCCAGGGATGTGCAGGTTAGGGTGGATTGGCCGTGCTAAATTGTCCCAGTAGTGCCCAGGGATGTACAGGTTAGGGTGGGATTGGCTGTGCTAAATTGTCCCGTAGTGCCCAGGGATGAGCAGGTTAGGGTGAATTGGCCGTGCTAAATTGTCCCCATAGTGCCCTGGGATGTGCGGGTTAGGGTGGGATTGGCCGTGCTAAATTGTCCCCGTAGTGCCCAGGGATGTACAGGTTAGGGTGGGATTGGCCGTGCTAAATTGTCCCCGTAGTGCCCAGGGATGTACAGGTTAGGGTGGATTGGCCGTGCTAAATTGTCCCGTAGTGCCCAGGGATGTGCAGGTTAGGGTGGATTGGCCGTGCTAAATTGTCCCCGTAGTACCCAGGGATGTGCAGGTTAGGGTGGATTGGCCGTGCTAAATTGTCCCCATAGGGCCCAGGGATGTGCAGGTTAGGGTGGATTGGCCGTGCTAAATTGTCCCGTAGTGCCCAGGAATGTGCAGGTTAGGGTGGGTTGGCCATGCTAAATTGTCCCTGTAGTGCCCAGGGATGTGCAGGTTAGGGTGAATTGGCCGTGCTAAATTGTCCCCGTAGTACCCAGGAATGTGCAGGTTAGGGTGGATTGGCCGTGCTAAATTGTCCCCGTAGTGCCCAGGAATGTGCAGGTTAGGGTGGGTTGGCCGTGCTAAATTGTCCCTGTAGTGCCCAGGGATGTGCAGGTTAGGGTGAATTGGCCGTGCTAAATTGTCCCCGTAGTACCCAGGAATGTGCAGGTTAGGGTGGGTTGGCCGTGCTAAATTGTCCCTGTAGTGCCCAGGGATGTGCAGGTTAGGGTGGATTGGCCGTGCTAAATTGTCCCCGTAGTGCCCAGGGATGTGCAGGTTAGGGTGGGATTGGCCGTGCTAAATTGTCCCCGTAGTGCCCAGGGATGTGCAGGTTAGGGTGGGATTGGCCGTGCTAAATTGTCCCCGTAGTGCCCAGGGATGTGCAGGTTAGGGTGGGTTGGCCGTGCTAAATTGTCCCTGTAGTGCCCAGGGATGTGCAGGTTAGGGTGGATTGGCCGTGCTAAATTGTCCCCGTAGTGCCCAGGGATGTGCAGGTTAGGGTGGGATTGGCCGTGCTAAATTGTCCCCGTAGTGCCCAGGGATGTGCAGGTTAGGGTGGGATTGGCCGTGCTAAATTGTCCCCGTAGTGCCCAGGGATGTGCAGGTTAGGGTGGGATTGGCCGTGCTAAATTGTCCCTGTAGTGCCCAGGGATGTGCAGGTTAGGGTGGATTGGCCGTGCTAAATTGTCCCTGTAGTGCCCAGGGATGTACAGGTTAGGGTGGATTGGCCGTGCTAAATTGTCCCTGTAGTGCCCAGGGACATGCAGGTTAGGGTGGGATTGGCCGTGGAACGTACAGGGATGATGAGGTCGGTGGGACGCCCTTCGGTGGAGACCCGATGGGCCGAACGGCCTGCCTCCACACTTCCGGGAACTCTGCAAGTTAAGAGTCAAGCCCAGTCCATCGCACGCATCACCCACCGCCTCCCCATCCCCAGTTTCCCCTGCCTCGGTAACACCGCCAACACCGGCTGTCCCGTCTTCCACCCTTTGTAATTCCAAACAACAGTCGCTGTCTGCCTGCCCACTCGCAGGAGGAGCCCGAACTGATTCACACCCTCACCCAGTGCCACCCCCTTCCCTTCCCCTGAGTGGGTCAGGCCTCCTCTGATGTGGTCGGACATGAATATCAGAGCGCGGCCAATAATCCATCACCTGGATCTTTATTCTGACTAAGTACTTTTGCTAATTTCTTGTAAATAAACACACATACACACACACTCAACAAATTCCTGGCTCAGACAATGCTTTCGTACTCCTTCTCTCACTCTGGATGCGTCACACGTGTTCCGGGAGGATTCGATTCTTTGTTCCTGTCCTAACGGGAAGATGTGAAACCACAGTCAGTCCGGCACCGCTCCATTTCCACGGCCTGGTCGCGATGCCTCTCCCCCCATCACCCTCCCAGGGACAGGGGGTTAGATACAGAGTAAAGCTCCCTCTACACTGTCCCCACTCCCAGGGACAGGGGGTTAGATCCGGGGTAAAGCTCCCTCTACACTGTCCCCCACTCCCAGGGACAGGGGGTTAGATACTGAGTAAAGCTTCCTCTACATTGCTCCCCGACCCCACATCAAACATTTCTTGGACAAGGACAACGTGAGGTCCATTGGGACGGTGTAGAGCGGGGAGTGAACGGGAAGGGGTTTGGGGTCCATTGGGATGGTGTAGAGCGGGGAGTGAACGGGAAGGGGTTTGGGGTCCAATGGGACAGTGTAGAGCGGGAGGGAACGGGAAGGGGTTTGGGTCCATTGGGACGGTGTAGAGCGGGAGTGAACGGGAAGGGGTTTGGGGTCCATTGGGACGGTGTAGAGCGGGAGGGAACGGGAAGGGGTTTGGGTTCATTGGGTCAGTGTAGAGCGGGGGTGAACGGGAAGGGGTTTGGGGTCCATTGGGACAGTGTAGAGCGGGAGGGAACGGGAAGGGGTTTGGGTCCATTGGGACGGTGTAGAGCGGGAGTGAACGGGAAGGAGTTTGGGGGCCATTGGGATGGTGTAGAGCAGGAGGGAACAGGAAGTGGTTTGGGTGTAGAGCGGGAGCGAATGGCAAAGGATTTGGGGTCCATTGGGATGGTGTAGAGTGGGAGTGAACGGGAAGGGGTTTGGGGTCCATTGGGACGGTGTAGAGCGGGAGTGAATGGGAAGGGGTTTGGGTGTATTGGGACGGTGTAGAGCGGGAGGGAACGGGAAGGGATTTGGGTCCATTGGGACAGTGTAGAGCGTGAGTGAACGGGAAGGAATTTGGGTCCATTGGGACGGTGTAGAGCGGGAGGGATACTGAAGGGGTTTGGGTCCATTGGGACGGTGTAGAGTGGGAGTGAACGGGAAGGGGTTTGGGGTCCATTGGGATGGTGTAGAGCGGGAGTGAATGGGAAGGGGTTTGGGTGTATTGGGACGGTGTAGAGCGGGATAGAATGGCAATGGGTTTGGGGTCCATTGGGACAGTGTAGAGCGGGAGGGAACGGGAAGGGATTTGGGGTCCATTGGGACAGTGTAGAGCGGGAGGGAACGGGAAGGGGTTTGGGGTCCATTGGGACGGTGTAGAGCGGGAGTGAACAGGAAGGAGTTTGGGGGCCATTGGGATGGTATAGAGCGGGAGGGAACAGGAAGTGGTTTGGGTGTAGAGCGGGAGTGAATGGGAAAAGATTTGGGGTCCATTGGGACGGTGTAGAGCGGGAGTGAACGGGAAGGGGTTTGGGGTCCATTGGGACAGTGTAGAGCGGGAGGGAACGGGAAGGGGTTTGGGTCCATTGGGACGGTGTAGACCGGGAATGAACGGGAAGGGGTTTGGGGTCCATTGGGATGGTGTAGAGCGGGAGGGAACGGGAAGGGGTTTGGGTTCATTGGGTCAGTGTAGAGCGGGGGTGAACGGGAAGGGGTTTGGGGTCCAATGGGACAGTGTAGAGCGGGAGGGAACGGGAAGGGGTTTGGGTCCATTGGGACGGTGTAGAGCGGGAGTGAACGGGAAGGGGTTTGGGATCCATTGGGACGGTGTAGAGCGGGAGGGAACGGGAAGGGGTTTGGGGTCCATTGGGACAGTGTAGAGCGGGAGTGAACGGGAAGGGGTTTGGGGTCCATTGGGACAGTGTAGAGCGGGAGGGAACGGGAAGGGGTTTGGGTTCATTGGGTCAGTGTAGAGCGGGTGTGAACGGGAAGGGGTTTGGGGTCCATTGGGACAGTGTAGAGCGGGAGGGAACGGGAAGGGGTTTGGGTCCATTGGGACGTTGTAGAGTGGGAGTGAACGGGAAGGAGTTTGGGGGCCATTGGGATGGTGTAGAGCGGGAGGGAACAGGAAGTGGTTTGGGTGTAGAGCGGGAGCGAATGGCAAAGGATTTAGGGTCCATTGGGATGGTGTAGAGCGGGAGTGAATGGGAAGGGGTTTGGGTGTATTGGGACGGTGTAGAGTGGGAGGGAACGGGAAGGGGTTTGGGGTCCATTTAGACGGTGTAGAGCGGGAGGGAACGGGAAGGGGTTTGGAGTCCATTGGGACGGTGTAGAGCGGGAGTGAATGGGAAGGGGTTTGGGTGTATTGGGACGGTGTAGAGTGGGAGGGAACGGGAAGGGATTTGGGGTCCATTTAGACGGTGTAAAGCGGGAGGGAACGGGAAGGGGTTTGGGGTCCATTGGGACGGTGTAGAGCGGGAGGGAACGGGAAGGGGTTTGGGTCCATTGGGACGGTGTAGAGCGGGAGGGAACGGGAAGGGGTTTGGGTCCATTGGGATGGTGTAGAGTGGGAGTGAACGGGAAGGGGTTTGGGGTCCATTGGGATGGTGTAGAGCGGGAGTGAATGGGAAGGGGTTTGTGTGTATTGGAACGGTGTAGAGCGGGATAGAACGGCAATGGGTTTGGGGTCCATTGGGACAGTGTAGAGCGGGAGGGAACGGGAAGGGATTTGGGGTCCATTGGGACAGTGTAGAGCGGGAGGGAACGGGAAGGGGTTTGGGGTCCATTGGGACGGTGTAGAGCGGGAGTGAACAGGAAGGGGTTTGGGTCCATTGGGACGGTGTAGAGTGGGAGTGAACGGGAAGGAGTCTGGGGGCCATTGGGATGGTATAGAGCGGGAGGGAACATGAAGTGGTTTGGGTGTAGAGCGGGAGTGAATGGGAAAAGATTTGGGGTCCATTGGGACGGTGTAGAGCGGGAGTGAACGGGAAGGGGTTTGGGGTCCATTGGGACAGTGTAGAGCGGGAGGGAACGGGAAGGGGTTTGGGTCCATTGGGACGGTGTAGACCGGGAATGAACGGGAAGGGGTTTGGGGTCCATTGGGCCGGTGTAGCGTGGAAGGGAATGGGAAGGGGTTTGGGTCCGTTGGGACGGTGTTGAGTGGGAGTGAACGGGAAGGGGTATGGGGTCCATTGGGATGGTGTAGAGCGGGAGTAAATGGGAAGGGGTTTGGGTGTATTGGGACGGTGTAGAGCGGGAGGGAACGGGAAGGGGTTTGGGTTCATTGGGTCAGTGTAGAGCGGGGGTGAACGGGAAGGGGTTTGGGGTCCAATGGGACAGTGTAGAGCGGGAGGGAACGGGAAGGGGTTTGGGTCCATTGGGACGGTGTAGAGCGGGAGTGAATGCGAAGGGGTTTGGGATCCATTGGGACGGTGTAGAGCGGGAGGGAACGGGAAGGGGTTTGGGGTCCATTGGGACAGTGTAGAGCGGGAGTGAACGGGAAGGGGTTTGGGGTCCATTGGGACAGTGTAGAGCGGGAGGGAACGGGAAGGGGTTTGGGTTCATTGGGTCAGTGTAGAGCGGGTGTGAACGGGAAGGGGTTTGGGGTCCATTGGGACAGTGTAGAGCGGGAGGGAACGGGAAGGGGTTTGGGTCCATTGGGACGTTGTAGAGTGGGAGTGAACGGGAAGGAGTTTGGGGGCCATTGGGATGGTGTAGAGCGGGAGGGAACAGGAAGTGGTTTGGGTGTAGAGCGGGAGCGAATGGCAAAGGATTTGGGGTCCATTGGAATGGTGTAGAGCGGGAGTGAATGGGAAGGGGTTTGGGGTCCATTGGGACGGTGTAGAGCGGGAGTGAACGGGAAGGAGTCTGGGGGCCATTGGGACGGTGTAGAGCGGGAGGGAACGGGAAGGGGTTTGGGTCCATTGGGACGGTGTAGAGTGGGAGTGAATGGGAAGGGGTTTGGGTGTATTGGGACGGTGTAGAGCGGGATAGAACGGCAATGGGTTTGGGGTCCATTGGGACAGTGTAGAGCGGGAGGGAACGGGAAGGGATTTGGGGTCCATTGGGACAGTGTAGAGCGGGAGGGAACGGGAAGGGGTTTGGGGTCCATTGGGACGGTGTAGAGCGGGAGTGAACAGGAAGGGGTTTGGGTCCATTGGGACGGTGTAGAGTGGGAGTGAACGGGAAGGAGTTTGGGGGCCATTGGGATGGTATAGAGCGGGAGGGAACAGGAAGTGGTTTGGGTGTAGAGCGGGAGTGAATGGGAAAAGATTTGGGGTCCATTGGGACGGTGTAGAGCGGGAGGGAACGGGAAGGGGTTTGGGTCCATTGGGACGGTGTAGAGCGGGAGCGAACGGGAAGGGGTGTGGGTCCATTGGGACGGTGTACAGTGGGAGTGAACGGGAAGGGGTTTGGGGTCCATTGGGATGGTGTAGAGCGGGAGTGAACGGGAAGGGGTTTGGGGTCCATTGGGATGGTGTAGAGTGGGGGGGAATCGGAAGGGGTTTGGGGTCCATTGGGATGGTGTAGAGTGGAAGGGAATGGGAAGGGATTTGGGTCCATTGGGACGGTGTAGAGCGGGAGTGAACGGGAAGGGGTTTGGGGTCCATTGGGACGGTGTAGAGCAGGAGGGAACGGGAAGGGGTTTGGGGTCCATTGGGACAGTGTAGAGCGGGAGGGAACGGGAAGGGGTTTGGGGGCCATTGGGACGGTGTAGAGCGGGAGGGAACGGGAAGGGGTTTGGGTTCATTGGGACGGTGTAGAGTGGGAGTGAACGGGAAGGGAATTGGGGTCCATTGGGACAGTGTAGAGCGGGAGGGAACGGGAAGGGGTTTGGGTTCATTGGGTCAGTGTAGAGCGGGGGTGAACGGGAAGGGGTTTGGAGTCCATTGGGACAGTGTAGAGCGGGAGGGAACGGGAAGGGGTTTGGGTCCATTGGGTCGGTGTAGAGCGGGAGTGAACGGGAAGGAGTTTGGGGGCCATTGGGATGGTGTAGAGCGGGAGGGAACAGGAAGTGGTTTGGGTGTAGAGCGGGAGCGAATGGCAAAGGATTTGGGGTCCATTGGGATGGTGTAGAGTGGGAGTGAACGGGAAGGGGTTTGGGGTCCATTGGGACGGTGTAGAGCGGGAGGGAACGGGAAGGGGTTTGGGGTCCATTGGTACAGTGTAGAGCGGGAGTGAACGGGAAGGGGTTTGGGGTCCATTGGGACAGTGTAGAGCGGGAGGGAACGGGAAGGGGTTTGGGTTCATTGGGTCAGTGTAGAGCGGGGGTGAACGGGAAGGGGTTTGGGGTCCATTGGGACAGTGTCGAGCGGGAGTGAACGGGAAGGGGTTTGGGTCCATTGGGACGGTGTAGAGTGGGAGTGAACGGGAAGGAGTTTGGGGTCCATTGGGATGGTGTAGAGTGGGAGTGAACGGGGAAGGGGTTTGGGGTCCATTGGGACGGTGTAGAGCGGGAGTGAATGGGAAGGGGTTTGGGTGTATTGGGACGGTGTAGAGCGGGAGGGAACGGGAAGGGATTTGGGTCCATTGGGACAGTGTAGAGCGTGAGTGAACGGGAAGGAATTTGGGTCCATTGGGACGGTGTAGAGCGGGAGGGAACGGGAAGGGGTTTGGGTCCATTGGGACGGTGTAGAGTGGGAGTGAACGGGAAGGGGTTTGGGGTCCATTGGGATGGTGTAGAGCGGGAGTGAATGGGAAGGGGTTTGGGTGTATTGGGACGGTGTAGAGCGGGATAGAACGGCAATGGGTTTGGGGTCCATTGGGACAGTGTAGAGCGGGAGGGAACGGGAAGGGGTTTGGGGTCCATTGGGACGGTGTAGACCGGGAATGAACGGGAAGGGGTTTGGGGTGCATTGGGATGGTGTAGAGCGGGAGGGAACGGGAAGGGGTTTGGGTTCATTGGGATGGTGTAGAGCGGGAGGGAACGGGAAGGAGTTTGGGGGCCATTGGGATGGTGTAGAGCAGGAGGGAACAGGAAGTGGTTTGGGTGTAGAGCGGGAGCGAATGGCAAAGGATTTGGGGTCCATTGGGATGGTGTAGAGTGGGAGTGAACGGGAAGGGGTTTGGGGTCCATTGGGACGGTGTAGAGCGGGAGTGAATGGGAAGGGGTTTGGGTGTATTGGGACGGTGTAGAGCGGGAGGGAACGGGAAGGGATTTGGGTCCATTGGGACAGTGTAGAGCGTGAGTGAACGGGAAGGAATTTGGGTCCATTGGGACGGTGTAGAGCGGGAGGGATACTGAAGGGGTTTGGGTCCATTGGGACGGTGTAGAGTGGGAGTGAACGGGAAGGGGTTTGGGGTCCATTGGGATGGTGTAGAGCGGGAGTGAATGGGAAGGGGTTTGGGTGTATTGGGACGGTGTAGAGCGGGATAGAATGGCAATGGGTTTGGGGTCCATTGGGACAGTGTAGAGCGGGAGGGAACGGGAAGGGATTTGGGGTCCATTGGGACAGTGTAGAGCGGGAGGGAACGGGAAGGGGTTTGGGGTCCATTGGGACGGTGTAGAGCGGGAGTGAACAGGAAGGAGTTTGGGGGCCATTGGGATGGTATAGAGCGGGAGGGAACAGGAAGTGGTTTGGGTGTAGAGCGGGAGT
The DNA here is from genome assembly GCF_020745735.1 of Hemiscyllium ocellatum. Taxonomy (NCBI): domain Eukaryota; kingdom Metazoa; phylum Chordata; class Chondrichthyes; order Orectolobiformes; family Hemiscylliidae; genus Hemiscyllium; species Hemiscyllium ocellatum. The sequence continues at coordinate 18,308 of NW_026867602.1, forward strand.
GAATGGGAAAAGATTTGGGGTCCATTGGGACGGTGTAGAGCGGGAGTGAACGGGAAGGGGTTTGGGGTCCATTGGGACAGTGTAGAGCGGGAGGGAACGGGAAGGGGTTTGGGTCCATTGGGACGGTGTAGACCGGGAATGAACGGGAAGGGGTTTGGGGTCCATTGGGATGGTGTAGAGCGGGAGGGAACGGGAAGGGGTTTGGGTTCATTGGGTCAGTGTAGAGTGGGGGTGAACGGGAAGGGGTTTGGGGTCCAATGGGACAGTGTAGAGCGGGAGGGAACGGGAAGGGGTTTGGGTCCATTGGGACGGTGTAGAGCGGGAGTGAACGGGAAGGGGTTTGGGATCCATTGGGACGGTGTAGAGCGGGAGGGAACGGGAAGGTGTTTGGGGTCCATTGGGACAGTGTAGAGCGGGAGGGAACGGGAAGGGGTTTGGGTTCATTGGGTCAGTGTAGAGCGGGTGTGAACGGGAAGGGGTTTGGGGTCCATTGGGACAGTGTAGAGCGGGAGGGAACGGGAAGGGGTTTGGGTCCATTGGGACGTTGTAGAGTGGGAGTGAACGGGAAGGAGTTTGGGGGCCATTGGGATGGTGTAGAGCGGGAGGGAACAGGAAGTGGTTTGGGTGTAGAGCGGGAGCGAATGGCAAAGGATTTGGGGTCCATTGGGATGGTGTAGAGCGGGAGTGAATGGGAAGGGGTTTGGGTGTATTGGGACGGTGTAGAGTGGGAGGGAACGGGAAGGGGTTTGGGGTCCATTTAGACGGTGTAGAGCGGGAGGGAACGGGAAGGGGTTTGGAGTCCATTGGGACGGTGTAGAGCGGGAGTGAATGGGAAGGGGTTTGGGTGTATTGGGACGGTGTAGAGTGGGAGGGAACGGGAAGGGATTTGGGGTCCATTTAGACGGTGTAAAGCGGGAGGGAACGGGAAGGGGTTTGGGGTCCATTGGGACGGTGTAGAGCGGGAGGGAACGGGAAGGGGTTTGGGTCCATTGGGACGGTGTAGAGCGGGAGGGAACGGGAAGGGGTTTGGGTCCATTGGGATGGTGTAGAGTGGGAGTGAACGGGAAGGGGTTTGGCGTCCATTGGGATGGTGTAGAGCGGGAGTGAATGGGAAGGGGTTTGGGTGTATTGGAACGGTGTAGAGCGGGATAGAACGGCAATGGGTTTGGGGTCCATTGGGACAGTGTAGAGCGGGAGGGAACGGGAAGGGATTTGGGGTCCATTGGGACAGTGTAGAGCGGGAGGGAACGGGAAGGGGTTTGGGGTCCATTGGGACGGTGTAGAGCGGGAGTGAACAGGAAGGGGTTTGGGTCCATTGGGACGGTGTAGAGTGGGAGTGAACGGGAAGGAGTCTGGGGGCCATTGGGATGGTATAGAGCGGGAGGGAACATGAAGTGGTTTGGGTGTAGAGCGGGAGTGAATGGGAAAAGATTTGGGGTCCATTGGGACGGTGTAGAGCGGGAGTGAACGGGAAGGGGTTTGGGGTCCATTGGGACGGTGTAGAGCGGGAGGGAACGGGAAGGGGTTTGGGTTCATTGGGTCAGTGTAGAGCGGGGGTGAACGGGAAGGGGTTTGGGGTCCAATGGGACAGTGTAGAGCGGGAGGGAACGGGAAGGGGTTTGGGTCCATTGGGACGGTGTAGAGCGGGAGTGAACGGGAAGGGGTTTGGGATCCATTGGGACGGTGTAGAGCGGGAGGGAACGGGAAGGGGTTTGGGGTCCATTGGGACAGTGTAGAGCGGGAGTGAACGGGAAGGGGTTTGGGGTCCATTGGGACAGTGTAGAGCGGGAGGGAACGGGAAGGGGTTTGGGTTCATTGGGTCAGTGTAGAGCGGGTGTGAACGGGAAGGGGTTTGGGGTCCATTGGGACAGTGTAGAGCGGGAGGGAACGGGAAGGGGTTTGGGTCCATTGGGACGTTGTAGAGTGGGAGTGAACGGGAAGGAGTTTGGGGGCCATTGGGATGGTGTAGAGCGGGAGGGAACAGGAAGTGGTTTGGGTGTAGAGCGGGAGCGAATGGCAAAGGATTTGGGGTCCATTGGAATGGTGTAGAGCGGGAGTGAATGGGAAGGGGTTTGGGTGTATTGGGACGGTGTAGAGTGGGAGGGAACGGGAAGGGGTTTGGGGTCCATTTAGACGGTGTAGAGCGGGAGGGAACGGGAAGGGATTTGGGGTCCATTTAGACGGTGTAGAGCGGGAGGGAACGGGAAGGGGTTTGGGTCCATTGGGATGGTGTAGAGTGGGAGTGAACGGGAAGGGGTTTGGCGTCCATTGGGATGGTGTAGAGCGGGAGTGAATGGGAAGGGGTTTGGGTCCGTTGGGACGGTGTAGAGCGGGAGGGAACGGGAAGGGGTTTGGGTCCATTGGGGCGGTGTAGAGTGGGAGTGAACGGGAAGGGGTTTGGTGTCCATTGGGACGGTGTAGAGTGGGAGTGAACAGGAAGGGGTTTGGGTCCTTGGGGATTGTGTTGAGCGGGGAGTGGGTCTTGCTGTTGTGTGGAGTTCCCCTCGCTCTGACAGGCCACCCTACCCCCCATCTCCCGCACCGGCCCTGTGTCTTGACTCACAGGAAGCAGGAGCCAACGCCTATCGCCATGGCAAACAGGACCACAAAGAAATGCAGGATGAGCCACAAGATGGCCGTCTCTGATGACGCGGGGAGGATCTTCTGATTGGCTGCGGGGAGAGAGAGAGAGAGAGAGAGAGACCGGGAGACGCGGTCATTACACAGGGCTGCGTCGAGACATTGTCCCTCGGACTCTGGGACACTAGATTTGGTCACGTCACCACGGAAACCAGGAACAGGGCAAGGCCGTTCAGCCCTCTGGCTGGTTTGTGGCCCCTGCCCGCTGAATCCATTCAGTGGCATCGAGCTGGACAGCACGGAAACAGACCCTTCGGCCCATCCCGTCCGTGCTGACCCAGATATCCTAACCTAATTCAGTCCCTATTTGCCAGCACTTGGCCCCATCTCCCCCTAACCCCTTCCTCTCCATGTCCCCCCCCCAATGTTGTCATTGTCCCAGCCCCCACCACTTCCTCTGGCAGCTCGTTCCACACACGCACCACCCTCTGGGGGGAAACGTTACCCCTCAGCTCCTTCACCCCCCCACCTTAAACTTACCCCCCTCTAGTTCTGGGCTCCCCCACCCCAGGGGGGATAGGACCTTGTCTATTTACCCTATCCCCACCCCCCCCTCATGATTTTATAACCCTCTAGTTCTCGGGGGGGGGAGTCAGGGAATCTCCAGTCGGACAAATTCACGGCCCCGAGACGGGGAGGGGGTCCGTCCCTTCGCGGGTGCACCCCACCCTCGGTCTGGCAGCTCCCTCCCTGACAGGGCACCGGACCCCACCCACCCCCATCGCTGCCCTGGGGAGATATTCGACTGGGAGGGGCATCGCTGCCCTGGGGAGATATTCGACTGGGAGGGGCATCGCTGCCCAGGGAGATATTCGACTGGGAGGGGCATTTCTGCCCGGGGAGATAGTCGACTGGGAGGGGCATCGCTGCCCGGGGAGATATTCGGCTGGGAGGGGCATCGCCATCACGGACCCCGCTCCGGCCGGGCACCCACCTTTCACGAGGAGGACGGGCGAGCTGAGGTCCTCGGTGCTGCTCCTCCCGGAGATGCCAGCCTTGCAGAGGTACACGCCAGGGTCGCTCTCGGTGACGGTGCGGAAGTGGAGCTGGCTGGAGGCGCCGTGTGCCGTCATGCTGAGCCGGTGCCGGTAACCGGGGTGGACCCGCGCCAGGCCGGAGCCCTCCTCGCCCTGGTCCAGCTGCGCCAGGGTCAGGTTGGGCAGCCGCTGGGCAGACCAGGAGAGGCGGTACCGCGTCTCGGGGCCGGCGTGCACCGCCATCGCCTGGCAGCTCAGGGTGGCGGGGGAGCCCAGCCGGGCACTCACCCGCTCGGGGGTGTTCACCGACACCACCCGGGCACTGGGCGCCTGCTCCCGCTCCCGCTGCTGGGGGGCAGGGTTACTCGGGAGCACAGGGGGTAACTCTACAGAGGGAGTGGGGGGGGGGGGGAGAGGGAGAGAGAGGGAGAGGGAGCGAGAGAGAGCGAGAGAGGGAGAGAGAGATGGGCGGATAGAGGGGGGGAGAGAGAGGGAGAGAGAGAGAGAGAGATGGGCGGATAGTGCGGGAGAGAGAGAGAGAGAGGGAGAGAGATGGGTGGAGAGAGAGGGAGAGAGAGAGAGTGTGAGAGAGAGAGAGGGAGAGAGATGGGTGGAGAGAGAGGGAGAGAGAGAGAGTGTGAGAGAGAGATGGGCAGATAGAGCGGGAGAGAGAGAGAGAGTGTGAGAGAGAGAGAGAGAGAGAGAGGGAGAGAGATGGGTGGAGAGAGAGGGAGAGAGAGAGAGAGAGATGGGCGGATAGAGCGGGAGAGAGAGAGTGTGAGAGAGAGAGAGAGGGAGGGAGAGAGATCGGTGGATAGAGAAGGAGAGGGGGAGAGAGAGAGAGAGATGGTGGATAGAGAGGGAGAGAGAGAGAGAGAGAGAGATGGGCGGATAGAGAGGGAGGGAGAGAGAGGGAGCGAGAGAGATGGGCGGAGAGAGAGAGGGAGAGTGGGGGGGAGGGAGAGAGAGAGGGAGTGAGAGGGAGCGAGAGAGGGAGCAAAAGAGATGGGGGAGAGAGAGAGGGAGAAAGAGGGGGAAGAGAGAGAGAGAGAGAGACAGAGGAAGAGAGAGGGGGACAGAGAGAGACAGATGGGGGAGAGGGAGAGGGAGAGAGAGGGGGAAAGGAGGAGAGAGAGAAATGGAAGGAGAGAGACTCAGAGAGGGAGAGAGATGGGGGGGGAGGGAGAGAGAGAGGAAGAGATGTGGGAGAGAGAGAGGGGGAAGGAGTGGGGAGAGAGGGAGCAGGGAGAGAGCGAGAGAAGGGGGAGTGAGACAGAGGAAGAGGGGAGTGAGACAGAGGAAGAGGGGAGAGATGTGAGAGGGAGGGAGAGATAGAGGGAGGGAGAAAGAGCGGGAAGAGAGCGAGGGAGAGAAGTGGAGGGGGAGAGACGGGGTAGAGTGGGGAGAGAGAGAGAAAGAGAAGGAGCGAGGGGACGAGAGAGAAGGAAGAGAGAGAGGGGAGAGATCGGGTGGGAGGGGAGAGAGAGCGAGGGGAGGACAGAGAGAGGGGAAGAGGGAAAGAAGAGAGGGTGGGAGAATCGGGGGGCAGAGAGAGGGGGAGAGATAGAGAGAGAGAGAGAGAGAGAGGGTGAGTGTGAGAGTTAAAGACGGTGTTAAATCAGTAACCAGTGCTGGTGTGGAGTGAGCAGGTTTCTGGCTGTGTTTGTGGTGGACCCTCCCACAGCCCCCGCTCCCTCAGCACCCGCTCCCTCAGCACCCACTCCCTCAGCACTGACCCTCCCACAGCGCCCGCTCCCTCAGCACCCACTCCCTCAGCACTGACCCTCCCACAGCGCCCGCTCCCTCAGCACCCGCTCCCTCAGCACTGACCCTCCCACAGTGCCCGCTCCCTCAGCACTGACCCTCCCACAGCGCCCGCTCCCTCAGCGCTGACCCTCCCACAGCGCCCGCTCCCTCAGCACTGACCCTCCCACAGCGCCCGCTCCCTCAGCACCCACTCCCTCAGCACTGACCCTCCCACAGCGCCCGCTCCCTCAGCACCCGCTCCCTCAGCACTGACCCTCCCACAGCGCCCGCTCCCTCAGCACTGACCCTCCCACAGCGCCCGCTCCCTCAGCACCCGCTCCCTCAGCACTGACCCTCCCACAGCGCCCGCTCCCTCAGCACTGACCCTCCCACAGCGCCCGCTCCCTCAGCACTGAGCCTCCCACAGCACCCGCTCCCACAGCACTGACCCTCCCACAGCACCCGCTCCCTCAGCACTGACCCTCCCACAGCGCCCACTCCCTCAGCACTGACCCTCCCACAGCACCCACTCCCTCAGCACTGACCCTCCCACAGCACCCACTCCCTCAGCGCTGACCCTCCCACAGCACCCGCTCCCTCAGCACTGACCCTCCCACAGCGCCCGCTCCCTCAGCACTGACCCTCCCACAGCGCCCGTTCCCTCAGTGCTGACCCTCCCACAGCGCCCGCTCCCTCAGCACTGACCCTCCCTCAACACTGACCCTCCCACAGCGCCCGCTCCCTCACCACTGACCCTCCCTCAGCACTGACCCTCCCACAGCACCCGCTCCCTCAGCACTGACCCTCCCTCAGCACTGACCCTCCCTCAGCACTGACCCTCCCACAGCGCCCGCTCCCTCAGCACTGACCCTCCCACAGCGCCCGTTCCCTCAGTGCTGACCCTCCCACAGCACCAACTCCCACAGCACTGACCCTCCCACAGCACCCACTCCCTCAGCACTGACCCTCCCACAGCACCCGCTCCCTCAGCACTGACCCTCCCACAGCGCCCGCTCCCTCAGCACTGACCCTCACACAGCACCTGCTCCCTCAGCACTGACCCTCCCACAGCACCCGTTCCCTCAGTGCTGACCCTCCCACAGCACCCGCTCCCTCAGCACTGACCATCCCACCGCACCCGCTCCCTCAGCGCTGACCCTCCTACAGCCCCCGCTACCTCAGCGCTGACCCACTCACAGCACCCACTCCCTCAGCACTGACCCTCCCACAGCACCCACTCCCTCAGCACTGACCCTCCCACAGCACCCGCTCCCTCAGCAGTGACCCTCCCACAGCACCCGCTCCCTCAGCACTGACCCTCCCACAGCACCCGCTCCCTCAGCACTGACCCTCCCACAGCGCCCACTCCCTCAGCACTGACCCTCCCACAGCACCCGCTCCCTCAGCACTGACCCTCCCACAGCACCCACTCCCTCAGCACTGACCCTCCCTCAGCACCCGCTCCCTCAGCACTGACCCTCCCACAGCACCCACTCCCTCAGCACTGACCCTCCCTCAGCACCCACTCCCTCAGCACTGACCCTCCCACAGCACCCACTCCCTCAGCACTGACCCTCCCACAGCACCCACTCCCTCAGCACTGACCCTCCCACAGCACCCACTCCCTCAGCACTGACCCTCCCACAGCACCCACTCCCTCAGCACTGACCCTCCCATAGCCCCCACTCCCTCAGCACTGACCATCCCATAGCCCCCGCTCCCACAGCGCCCGCTCCCTCAGTACTGACCCTCTGACAGTGCCCGCTCCCTCAGCACTGACCCTCCGACAGTGCGCACTCCCTCAGCGCTGACCCTCCAACAGTGCGGCACTCCCTCACCACTGACCCTCAGACAGTGCCCGCTCCCTCAGCACTGACCCTCTGACAGTGCCCGCTCCCTCAGCACAGACACTCCAACAGTGCGGCACTCCCTCAGTACTGACCCTCCGACAGTGCGGCACTCCCTCAGCACTGACCCTCCTACAGTGCCCACTCCCTCAGCACTGACCCTCCAACTGTGCGGCACTCCCTCAGCACTGGCCCTCCCACAGCGCCCACTCCCTCAGCACTGACCCTCCGACAGTGCAGCATTCCCTCAGCACTGACCCTCCGACAGTACAGCACTCCCTCAGCACTGACCATCTCAGAATGCCCACTCCCTCAGCACAGACCCTCCGACAGTGCAGCATTCCCTCAGCACTGACCCTCCGACAGTACAGCACTCCCTCAGCGCTGACCCTCCAACAGTGCCCACTCCCTCAGCACTGACCCTCCGACAGTACAGCACTCCCTCAGCACTGACCATCTCAGAATGCCCACTCCCTCAGCACAGACCCTCCTACAGTGCGGCACTCCCTCAGCACTGGCCCTCCGACAGTACAGCACTCCCTCAGCCCTGACCCTCCGACACTGCGGCACTCCCTCAGCCCTGACCCTCCGACAGTACAGCACTCCCTCAGCACTGACCATCTCACAGCGCCCACTCCCTCAGCACAGACCCTCCAACTGTGCGGCACTCCCTCAGTACTGACCCTCCGATAGTGCCGCACTCCCTCAGCACTGACCCTCTGATAGTGCCGCACTCCCTCAGCGTTGACCCTCCCACAGCACCCACTCTCTCAGCACTAACCCTCCTACAGTGCGGCACTGCCTCAGCACTGATCTTCTGACAGTGCAGCACTCCCTCAGCGCTGACCCTCCGACAGTGCCCACTCTCTCAGCACTGACCCTCCGACAGTGCGGCACTCCCTCAGCACTGACACTCCTACAGTGCGGCACTGCCTCAGCACTGATCTTCTGACAGTGTGGCACTCGCTCAGCGCTGACTGTCCGACAGTGCGGCACTCTCTCAGCACAGACCCTCCCACAGCACCCGCTCCCTCACCACTGACCCTCACACAGCACCCACTCCCTCACCACTGACCCTCACACAGCACCCACTCCCTCACCACTGACCCTCCCACAGCGCACACTCCCTCACCACTGACCCTCCAACTGTGTGGCACTCCCTCAGCACTGACCCTCCAACTGTGTGGCACTCCCTCAGCACTGACCCTCCAACTGTGCGACACTCCTTCAGTGCTGACCCTCTGACAGTGCCCACTCCCTCAGCACTGACCCTCACACAGCACCCACTCCCTCACCACTGACCCTCCCACAGCGCACACTCTCTGACAGTGTGGCACTCCCTCAGCGCTGACCGTCCTACAGTGCCCACTCCCTCAGCACTGACCCTCCAACTGTGTGGCACTCCCTCAGCACTGACCCTCCAACTATGTGGCACTCCCTCAGCACTGACCCTCCAACTGTGCAGCACTCCTTCAGCGCTGACCCTCTGACAGTGCCCACTCCCTCAGCACTGACCCTCCCACAGCACCCACTCCCTCAGCACTGACATCCGACAGTGTGGCGTTCCCTCAGCACTGACCCTCCAACAGTGCGGCACTCCCTCAGCACTGACCATCTCACAATGCCCACTCCCTCAGCACTGACCCTCCCACAGCGTCCGTTCCCTCAGCACTGACCCTCTGACAGTGCCCACTCCCTCAGCACTGACCCTCCAACTGTGTGGCACTCCCTCAGCACTGACCCTCCTACTGTGCGGCACTCCCTCAGCACTGACCCTCCCACAGCGCCCACTCCCTCAGCACTGACCCTCCCACAGCGCCCACTCCCTCAGCACTGACCCTTCTACAGCGCCCGCTCCCTCAGCACTGACCCTCCCTCAGCACCCGCTCCCTCAGCACTGACCCTCCCACAGCGCCCGCTCCCTCAGCACTGACCCTCCCACAGCACCCGCTCCCTCAGCACTGACCCTCCCACAGCACCCGCTCCCTCAGCACTGACCCTCCACAGCGCCCACTCCCTCAGCACTGACCCTCCCTCAGCACTGACCCTCCCACAGCGCCCGCTCCCTCAGCACTGACCCTCCCACAGCGCCCACTCCCTCAGCACTGACCCTCCCACAGCCCCCCTCCCTCAGCACTGACCCTCCCACAGCGCCCACTCCCTCAGCACTGACCCTCCCACAGCACCCACTCCCTCAGCACTGACCCTCCCACAGCGCCCGCTCCCTCAGCACTGACCCTCCCACAGCCCCCACTCCCTCAGCACTGACCCTCCCTCAGCACTGATCCTCCCTCAGCACTGACCCTCCCACAGCGCCCACTCCCTCAGCACTGACCCTCCCTCAGCACTGACCCTCCCTCAGCACTGACCCTCCCACAGCGCCCGCTCCCTCAGCACTGACCCTCCCACAGCACCCGCTCCCTCAGCACTGACCCTGCCACAGCGCCCACTCCCTCAGCACTGACCCTCCCACAGCACCCGCTCCCTCAGCACTGACCCTCCCACAGCACCCGCTCCCTCAGCACTGACCCTCCCACAGCGCCCGCTCCCACAGCACCCACTCCCTCAGCACTGACCCTCCCTCAGCACCCGCTCCCTCAGCACTGACCCTCCCACAGCACCCACTCCCTCAGCACTGACCCTCCCTCAGCACCCACTCCCTCAGCACTGACCCTCCCACAGCACCCACTCCCTCAGCACTGACCCTCCCACAGCACCCACTCCCTCAGCACTGACCCTCCCACAGCACCCACTCCCTCAGCACTGACCCTCCCACAGCACCCACTCCCTCAGCACTGACCCTCCCATAGCCCCCACTCCCTCAGCACTGACCATCCCATAGCCCCCGCTCCCACAGCGCCCGCTCCCTCAGTACTGACCCTCTGACAGTGCCCGCTCCCTCAGCACTGACCCTCCGACAGTGCGCACTCCCTCAGCGCTGACCCTCCAACAGTGCGGCACTCCCTCACCACTGACCCTCTGACAGTGCCCGCTCCCTCAGCACTGACCCTCTGACAGTGCCCGCTCCCTCAGCACAGACACTCCAACAGTGCGGCACTCCCTCAGTACTGACCCTCCGACAGTGCGGCACTCCCTCAGCACTGACCCTCCAACTGTGCGGCACTCCCTCAGCACTGGCCCTCCCACAGCGCCCACTCCCTCAGCACTGACCCTCCGACAGTGCAGCATTCCCTCAGCACTGACCCTCCGACAGTACAGCACTCCCTCAGCGCTGACCCTCCAACAGTGCCCACTCCCTCAGCACTGACCCTCCGACAGTACAGCACTCCCTCAGCACTGACCATCTCAGAATGCCCACTCCCTCAGCACAGACCCTCCTACAGTGCGGCACTCCCTCAGCACTGGCCCTCCGACAGTACAGCACTCCCTCAGCCCTGACCCTCCGACACTGCGGCACTCCCTCAGCCCTGACCCTCCGACAGTACAGCACTCCCTCAGCACTGACCATCTCACAGCGCCCACTCCCTCAGCACAGACCCTCCTACAGTGCGGCACTCCCTCAGCACTGACCCTTCCACAGCGTCCGCCCCCTCAGCACTGACCATCTGATAGTGCCCACTCCCTCAGCGCTGACCCTCCGACAGTGCCCACTCTCTCAGCACTGACCCTCCGACAGTGCGGCACTCCCTCAGCACTGACCCTCCTACAGTGCGGCACTGCCTCAGCACTGATCTTCTGACAGTGTGGCACTCGCTCAGCGCTGACTGTCCGACAGTGCGGCACTCTCTCAGCACAGACCCTCCCACAGCACCCGCTCCCTCACCACTGACCCTCACACAGCACCCACTCCCTCACCACTGACCCTCACACAGCACCCACTCCCTCACCACTGACCCTCCCACAGCGCACACTCCCTCACCACTGACCCTCCAACTGTGTGGCACTCCCTCAGCACTGACCCTCCAACTGTGTGGCACTCCCTCAGCACTGACCCTCCAACTGTGCGACACTCCTTCAGTGCTGACCCTCTGACAGTGCCCACTCCCTCAGCACTGACCCTCACACAGCACCCACTCCCTCACCACTGACCCTCCCACAGCGCACACTCTCTGACAGTGTGGCACTCCCTCAGCGCTGACCGTCCTACAGTGCCCACTCCCTCAGCACTGACCCTCCAACTGTGTGGCACTCCCTCAGCACTGACCCTCCAACTATGTGGCACTCCCTCAGCACTGACCCTCCAACTGTGCAGCACTCCTTCAGCGCTGACCCTCTGACAGTGCCCACTCCCTCAGCACTGACCCTCCCACAGCACCCACTCCCTCAGCACTGACATCCGACAGTGTGGCGTTCCCTCAGCACTGACCCTCCAACAGTACAGCACTCCCTCAGCACTGACCATCTCACAGCGCCCACTCCCTCAGCACAGACCCTCCTACAGTGCGGCACTCCCTCAGCACTGACCCTTCCACAGCGTCCGCCCCCTCAGCACTGACCATCTGATAGTGCCCACTCCCTCAGCACTGACCGTCTGACAGGGCCCACTCCCTCAGCGCTGATCCTCCAACTGTGCGGCACTCCCTCAGTACTGACCCTCTGATAGTGCCGCACTCCCTCAGCGTTGACCCTCCCACAGCACCCACTCTCTCAGCACTAACCCTCCTACAGTGCGGCACTGCCTCAGCACTGATCTTCTGACAGTGCAGCACTCCCTCAGCGCTGACCCTCCGACAGTGCCCACTCTCTCAGCACTGACCCTCCGACAGTGCGGCACTCCCTCAGCACTGACCCTCCTACAGTGCGGCACTGCCTCAGCACTGATCTTCTGACAGTGTGGCACTCGCTCAGCGCTGACTGTCCGACAGTGCGGCACTCTCTCAGCACAGACCCTCCCACAGCACCCGCTCCCTCACCACTGACCCTCACACAGCACCCACTCCCTCACCACTGACCCTCACACAGCACCCACTCCCTCACCACTGACCCTCCCACAGCGCACACTCCCTCACCACTGACCCTCCAACTGTGTGGCACTCCCTCAGCACTGACCCTCCAACTGTGTGGCACTCCCTCAGCACTGACCCTCCAACTGTGCAGCACTCCTTCAGCGCTGACCCTCTGACAGTGCCCACTCCCTCAGCACTGACCCTCCCACACTACCCACTCCCTCAGCACTGACATCCGACAGTGTGGCGTTCCCTCAGCACTGACCCTCCAACAGCGTCCGTTCCCTCAGCACTGACCATCTCACAATGCCCACTCCCTCAGCACTGACCCTCCCACAGCGTCCGTTCCCTCAGCACTGACCCTCTGACAGTGCCCACTCCCTCAGCACTGACCCTCCAACTGTGTGGCACTCCCTCAGCACTGACCCTCCTACTGTGCGGCACTCCCTCAGCACTGACCCTCCCACAGCGCCCACTCCCTCAGCACTGACCCTTCTACAGCGCCCGCTCCCTCAGCACTGACCCTCCCTCAGCACCCGCTCCCTCAGCACTGACCCTCCCACAGCACCCGCTCCCTCAGCACTGACCCTCCCACAGCACCCGCTCCCTCAGCACTGACCCTCCCACAGCGCCCACTCCCTCAGCACTGACCCTCCCTCAGCACTGACCCTCCCACAGCGCCCGCTCCCTCAGCACTGACCCTCCCACAGCACCCGCTCCCTCAGCACTGACCCTCCCACAGCACCCGCTCCCTCAGCACTGACCCTCCCACAGCGCCCACTCCCTCAGCACTGACCCTCCCTCAGCACTGACCCTCCCACAGCGCCCGCTCCCTCAGCACTGACCCTCCCACAGCGCCCACTCCCTCAGCACTGACCCTCCCACAGCCCCCCTCCCTCAGCACTGACCCTCCCACAGCGCCCACTCCCTCAGCACTGACCCTCCCACAGCACCCACTCCCTCAGCACTGACCCTCCCACAGCGCCCGCTCCCTCAGCACTGACCCTCCCACAGCCCCCACTCCCTCAGCACTGACCCTCCCTCAGCACTGATCCTCCCTCAGCACTGACCCTCCCACAGCGCCCACTCCCTCAGCACTGACCCTCCCTCAGCACTGACCCTCCCTCAGCACTGACCCTCCCACAGCGCCCGCTCCCTCAGCACTGACCCTCCCACAGCGCCCGCTCCCTCACCTTCTTCGAGGCTGGTTGAGGCTGTGAGTGAGTGTTCCGGGTGCCCAGAGACCCACGCCTTGCAGAGGTACTCCCCGTAATCCTCCTGGCGGACGGCGCGGAAGATGAGGCGGGCACTGTTCCCCAGGAAGCTGACCGTGAGGCGCTGTCGGTAGCGCGGGTCGAGGTAATTGGCGCTGGGATCAGCCTGGTCGACCCGGGAGAGGACCACATCTCCCGCTGCGCTGCCCCACTCCACGGCGAGCACGGGCACTCCCGGCTGCCCGCTCTCGATCCGGCACTCCAGCTCTGCCCGCTGTCCCAGCCGTGCGGTCACCCTGCCCGAGCTGTTCAGGGAGATCACCTCTGGCGCCATGGTGGCATTGGCGCGCTCCGAGTCCGGGGTCTCCAGGTCCGGCCGCGTGTCTGAAACAACGAGCGTGGGCATCGGGGGGGGAGGGGGTGAGGGGTGACAGTCAGTGCCCTGGGAATGCTGCCCCCACCCTCAACCACCCTCGCCCTGCCCCCTACTCTTACCAGGCATCTCTCTCTCTCTCTCCATCTCAGCTCAGCGTCACTGCGACCTTTCACCTCTCTCTCCGTCCCCCCCCGCAGTGACTCCCTTCCCTCTGCCTCACTATCTCTCCACCCCCTCCCTGTAGCTCTCTCACTATCTCTCCATCCCCTCCCTATAGCTCTCTCTCTCACTCTCTCACTATCTCTCCATCCCCTCCCTATAGCTCTCTCTCTCTCACTCTCTCACTATCTCTCCATCCCCTCCCTATAGCTCTCTCTCTCACTCTCTCACTATCTCTCCATCCCCTCCCTATAGCTCTCTCTCTCGCTCTCTCACTATCTCTCCATCCCCTCCCTATAGCTCTCTCTCTCACTCTCTCACTATCTCTCCATCCCCTCCCTATAGCTCTCTCTCCGCCCTCTCTCACTATCTCTCCATCCCCTCCCTATAGCTCTCTCTCCCCCCTCTCTCACTATCTCTCCATCCCCTCCCTATTGCTCTCTCTCGCTCTCTCTCACTATCTCTCCATCCCCTCCCTATTGCTCTCTCTCGCTCTCTCTCACTATCTCTCCATCCCCTCCCTATAGCTCTCTCCCCCTCTCTCACCATCTCCCCATCCCCTCCCTATAGCTCTCTTCCCCTCTCTCACTATCTCTCCATCCCCTCCCTATAGCTCTCTTCCCCTCTCTCACTATCTCTCCATCCCCTCCCTATAGCTCTCTCTCGCTCTCTCACTATCTCTCCATCCCCTCCCTATAGCTCTCTTCCCCTCTCTCACTATCTCTCCATCCCCTCCCTATAGCTCTCTCTCGCTCTCTCACTATCTCTCCATCCCCTCCCTATAGCTCTCTTCCCCTCTCTCACTATCTCTCCATCCCCTCCCTATAGCTCTCTCTCGCTCTCTCACTATCTCTCCATCCCCTCCCTATAGCTCTCTCTCGCTCTCTCACTATCTCTCCATCCCCTCCCTATAGCTCTCTCCCCCTCTCTCACTATCTCTCCATCCCCTCCCTATAGCTCTCTCCCCCTCTCTCACTATCTCCTCATCCCCTCCCTATAGCTCTCTCTCCCCCCTCTCTCACTATCTCTCCATCCCCTCCCTATTGCTCTCTCTCGCTCTCTCTCACTATCTCTCCATCCCTTCCTGATAGCTCTCTCTCCCCCTCTCTCACTATCTCTCCATCTCCTCCTTATCGCTCTATCTCCTTCTCTCTCACTATCTCTCCATCCCCTCCCTGTAGCTCTCTCTCCCCCTCTCTCACTATCTCTCCATCCCCTCCCTATAGCTCTCTCTCACTATCTCTCCATCCCCTCCCTATAGCTCTCTCTCTCTCCTCCTCTCTCACTATCTCACCATCCCCTCCCTATAGCTCTCTCTCTCCCCCTCTCTCACTATCTCACCATCCCATCCCTATAGCTCTCTCTCGCTCTCTCTCACTATCTCCCCATCCCCTCCCTATAGCTCTCTCTCTCTCCCTTTCTCACTATCTCCCCATCCCCTCCCTATAGCTCTCTCTCGCTCTCTCTCACTATCTCTCCATCCCCTCCCTATAGCTCTCTCTCCCCCTCTCTCACTATCTCCCCATCCCCTCCCTATAGCTCTCTCTCCCCCTCTCTCACTATCTCTCCATCCCCTCCCTATAGCTCTCTCTCCCCCTCTCTCACTATCTCTCCATCCCCTCCCTATAGCTCTCTCTCCCCCTCTCTCACTATCTCTCCATCCCCTCCCTATAGCTCTCTCTCCCCCTCTCTCACTATCTCTCCATCCCCTCCCTATAGCTCTCTCTCTCCCCCTCTCTCTCTATCTCTCCACCCCCTCCTTCTTGGTGTCTCTCCAGCACTCCCTCTCTCTCTCTCTCTCCCCCTATCACGTTCACTCCCTCATCGCCACCTTCTCTCAATCCCTGTATTTGTGTGAGCATCCCTTTCCTTGCTGCTGCCTCTCCAGCCCCTATCCTGATCCCACTTTCCCTCTAATTGTCTCTATCGCTCCGACCCACTTTCCCTCCATCCACCTACTCTCTATCTCCATTTCCCCTCTCTCTCTATCCCTCTCTCTCACAATGCATCCTATTCTCATTTCTCATCATCGTCCTTTGATCTTTCGATCTCCATCCCTCTTGATCTATCCCTCTTTCTCAGTATCTCCATCTCTCTCTCTCAATGACACTGTCTCTCTATCCTTCACAAAACTATCTCCATCCCTTCCTCTGCATCCTTCCCTCTCTCCATCGCCATCCCGCTCCCCACCAAGAGACACAGAGATACAGAGAGCTAAAGAGAGAGAGATAGACTGAGGATAGACAGAGAAGGAGGGATGGAGGGGGGGAAAGAGAGATAGAGGAGGGAGGGAGGGAAAGGAAGAGAAAGCCACAGCGAGAGAGACATAGAGCGATCTAGAGAGAGGAAGAGGCAGAGAGAGAGAGATCTAGAGAGAGGGAGAGGCAGAGAGAGAGAGAGAGAGACAAAGAGAGAGAGAGATCTAGAGAGAGGAAGAGACAAAGAGAGAGTCAGAGAGAGAGAGAGAGCGCATCCGACAGAGAGAGAGAGAGAGACAGAGACAGACAGAGAGACAGAGAGAGAGACAGAGAGAGAGATCTAAAGAGAGGGAGTGCCAGAGAGAGAGAGAGCATCAGAGAGAGAGAGAGAGAGAGAGAGACAAAGAGAGAGACAAAGAGAGAGAGATCTAGAGAGAGGAAGAGACAAAGAGAGAGTCAGAGAGAGAGAGCATCCGACAGAGAGAGAGAGAGAGACAGATCTAAAGAGACGGAGTGCCAGAGAGAGAGAGAGAGAGAGAGAGAGAGTGTGTGCCAGAGAGAGAGAGATCTAGAGAGAGAGAGAGAGAGAGAGAGAGAGAGTGCCAAAGAGAGAGAGAGAGAGATCTAACGAGAGGGAGAGACAGAGACAGTGTCAGAGAGAGAGAGAGAGAGGGAGAGAAAGTAAGAGACAGAGACAGAGTGAGACACACACAGGAAGAGAGAGGGAGAGACAGAGTGTCAGAGAGAGATCGAGAGAAAGGTAGAGACAGAGAGTGAGTGTCAGAGAGAGAGAGAGACAGTGAACTAGAGACAGAAAGAAATAGAGAGTGAGTATTAGAGTGAGAGACACAGGGGGTTGAGAGAGAGAGAGAGAGAGACAGAGAGAGAGGAGGGGGGGAGAGCGAGAGATTTGGTCAGAGAGAGAGAGAGACAGAGAATCAGAGAGTTCTGAGAGAGGGAGGGAGCTCCAGCCTTACCCTCAGCCAGGATGGACAGTGAAGTGAAGGTCTCTCCCTCCTGGCCCACCACCTGCCCCTTGCAGAGGTATTCTCCAAAGTCCTGTTCCTGGACAGGGTCAAAGTGGAGCAGGCTCTCGGGCCCATGGGAGACCAGGCTAAGCCTGTCCTGGTAGGCCGGGTGGATGTAGGGTCCATCGTCCAGGCTCTGGTCGATTTGAGCGACGGTGAGGTCACCGTAGCGACTGGCCTCCCACCTCATGGTGTAGCGGGGCTCAGCAGAGTCACCCAGCAACAAGACATGGCAGTACAGGGTGGCAGCGTCACCAACTTTCGCCAAGGTGAACCCCGAGCCGTTCAGGAACAGGATCTCCGGGTGGAACGAGGAATTGCTGTCTTCGGCCGTGATCAGGATGTCAAAGACCTGCACAAAATCTGCCAAATGGGAAGGGGGTGAGCAGTCAGCACAGCCCGAGAGGCAGCTGCATTCACGTAGCGCCGCCCGGCGCTCCGAGCACGTCAGCCTCACTCCCCAACTGACCCTCCCTCAGCACTGACCCTCCCACAGCACCCGCTCCCTCAGCACTGACCCTCCCTCAGCACCCGCTCCCTCAGCGCTGACCCTCCCACAGCCCCCGCTCCCTCAGCACTGACCCTCCCACAGCACCTGCTCCCTCAGCACCGACCCTCCCACAGCACCCGCTCCCTCAGCGCTGACCCTCCCACAGCACCCGCTCCCTCAGCACTGACCCTCCCACAGCGCCCACTCCCTCAGCACTGACCCTCCCACAGCGCCCACTCCCTCAGCACTGACCCTCCCACAGCACCCGCTCCCTCAGCACTGACCCTCCCTCAGCACTGACCCTCCCACAGCCCCCACTCCCTCAGCGCTGACCATCCCACAGCTCCCACTCCCTCAGCAGTGACCCTCCCACAGCCCCCACTCCCTCAGCACTGACCCTCCCACAGCGCCCACTCCCTCAGCACTGTCCCTCCCACATCATCCTCTCCCTCAGCACTGACCTTCCCACAGCACTCACTCCCTCAGCGCTGACCCTCCTAGAACGCCCACTCGCTCAACGCCCACTCCATCAGCGCTGACCCTCCCTCAGCGCTGACCCTCCCACAGCACCCACTCCCTCAGCACTGACCCTCCCCCACGCCCACTCCCTCAGCACTGACCTTCCCTCAGCACTGACCCTTCCACAGTCCCCACTCCCTCAGCGCTGACCCTCCCTCAGCACCCGCTCCCTCAGCGCTGACCCTCCTAGAGCGTCCATTCGCTCAACGCCCACTCCCTCAGCGGTGACCCTCCCACAGCACACGCTCCCTCAGCGCTGACCCTCCTAGAACGCCCACTCGCTCAACGCCCACTCCCTCAGCACTGACCCTCCCACAGCAACCACTCCCTCAGCACTGACCCGCCCACAGCCCCCGCTCCCTCAGCGCTGACCCTCCCACAGCGCCCACTCCCTCAGCACTGACCTTCCCTCAGCGCTGACCCTCCCACACCACCCACTCCCTCAGCACTGACCCTCCCACAGCACCCACTCCCTCAGCACTGACCCTCCCACAGCGCCCGCTCCCTCAGCACTGACCCTCCCACAGTTCGCACTCCTTCAGCGCTGACCCTCCCACAGCACCCACTCTCTCAGCACTGACCCTCCCACAGCACCCACTCCCTCAGCACTGACCTTCCCACAGCACCCGCTTCCTCAGCACTGACCCTCCCACAGCGCCCACTCCCTCAGCACTGACCCTCCCACAGCGCCCACTCCCTCAGCGCTGACCCTCCCACTGCACCCACTCCCTCAGCGCTGACCCTCCCACTGCACCCACTCCCTCAGCACTGACCCTCCCACAGCACCCGCTCCCTCAGCTCTGACCCTCCCACAGTCCCCACTCCCTCAGCACTGACCCTCCCACAGCACCCACTCCCTCAGCACTGACCCTCCCACAGCACCCGCTCCCTCAGCTCTGACCCTCCCTCAGCACTGACCCTCCTTCAGCTCCCGCTCCCTCAGCACTGACCCTCCCTCAGCACTGACCCTCCCACAGCACCCGCTCCCTCAGCACTGACCCTCCCACAGCACCCACTCCCTCAGCACTGACCCTCCCACAGCACCCACTCCCTCAGCGCTGACCCTCCCTCAACGCTGACCGTCCCACAGCACCCGCTCCGTCAGGACTGACTTTCCCACAGCCCCCGCTCTCTCAGCACTGACCCTTCCACAGCGCCCGCTCCCTCAGCGCTGGCTCTCCCACAGCGCCCGCTCCCTCAGCACTGACTCACCCTCAGCGGTGACCCTCCCACAGCGCCCACTCCCTCAGCGGTGACCCTCCCACAGCGCCCACTCCCTCAGCGCTGATCCTCCCACAGCACCTGCTCCCTCAGCACTGACCCTCCCACAGCACCCGCTCCCTCAGCGCTGACCCTCCCACAGCTCCCCATCCCTCAGCAGTGACCCTCCCACAGCCCTCACTCCCTCAGCACTGTCCCTCCCACAGCACTCGCTCCCTCAGCACTGACCCTCCCACAGCGCCCGCTCCCTCAGCACTGACCCTCCCAGAGCGCCCACTCCCTCAGCGCTGACCCTCCCACAGCGCTGACCCTCACACAGCACCCGCTCCCTCAGCGCTGACCCTCTTAGAATGCCCACTCGCTCAACGCCCACTCCCTCAGCGCTGACCCTCCCTCAGCACTGTCCCTCCCACAGCACTCGCTCCCTCAGCACTGACCCTCCCACAGCGCCCGCTCCCTCAGCACTGACCCTCCCACAGCGCCCACTCCCTCAGCGCTGACCCTCACACAGCACCCGCTCCCTCAGCGCTGACCCTCTTAGAATGCCCACTCGCTCAACGCCCACTCCCTCAGCGCTGACCCTCCCACAGCATCCACTCCCTCAGCATTGACCCTCCCCCACACCCACTCCCTCAGCACTGATCCTCCCTCAGCACTGACCCTCCCACAGTCCCCACTCCCTCAGCGCTGACCCTCCCACAGCACCCGCTCCCTCAGCAGCACTGACCCTCCCACAGCCCCCTCTCCCTCAGCACTGACCCTCCCACATCACCCTCTCCCTCAGCACTGACTCTCCCACATCACCCTCTCCCTCAGCACTGACCCTCCCACAGCACACGCTCCCTCAGCGCTGACCCTCCTAGAACGCCCACTCCCTCAGCACTGACCCTCCCACAGCCCTGCTCCCTCAGCACTGACCCTCCCTCAGCACTGACCCTCCCACAGCCCCCGCTCCCTCAGCACTGACCCTCCCTCAGCGCTGACCCTCAGACATACCCATCTGAGAGACGGCAAACTGCAGTACGGTAATGACCAGCCAGGTACAGAGATACATCGCTTCAGAGACTGACCGGCCCACCCTCACCCGTCACACAGCTCACCCTGCCCTCCGCCCGCTACCCGCTCTCGCTAGCTACTACCAGCTGCGGGCATCGATGCAGGAGGCAAGTTACAAGGGCTACACCGGAACCACCCACCCACCGCCCCCAACACCTCACCGCCACATCGAGGGGCAATCGTCGCGGCGACCGGAGCTGGTCGTCACAACGTTACCCTGGAGATTGTGAGCTCACAATCGGGGTCAACGTCACAGGGATCTCAGGCTCATGTCACCCCCCACACCCCCTTCCTGATTCAACCCCTCGGCCTGGAATATAACCCCTCGATTCCCCCTTCCTGATTAAACCCCTCAGCCTGGAATATAACCCCCTCGATTCCCCCTTCCTGATTAAACCCCTCGGCCTGGAATATAACCCCCTCGATTCCCCCTTCCTGATTCAACCCCTCGGCCTGGAATATAACCCCCTCGATTCCCCCTTCCTGATTCAACCCCATGGCCTGGAATATAACCCCTCGATTCCCCCTTCCTGATTAAACCCCTCGGCCTGGAATATAACCTCCTCGATTCCCCCTTCCTGATTAAACCCCTCGGCCTGGAATATAACCTCCTCGATTCCCCCTTCCTGATTAAACCCCTCGGCCTGGAATATAACCCCTCGATTCCCCTTCCTGATTAAACCTCTCGGCCTGGAATATAACCCCTCGATTCCCCCTTCCTGATTAAACCCCTCAGCCTGGAATATAACCCCTCGATTCCCCCTTCCTGATTAAACCCCTCAGCCTGGAATATAACCCCTCGATTCTCCCTTGTTGGGGAATTTTGGATGGTTAGCTCAGGTGAGTTCTCTGTCAATGTGGAAACATAAAGTTTCAGCCCATTTGGCAGAGAATTCTGCCGCCCGCCCCGACTCTCTGGGTGAACACAGTCTCCTTCATCTCAGTTCAGGGGGATTGAACTTTCATCCTGAAATTCGGAACCCTGGTTTTCGTCCCCTCCTCTCCCTCCCAGTTTCAGGAACAACTTTCCTGCATTTCCCCCCACCCCATGTCTAGTCCTGTTGGAAGTTTGTCGCTGTCTGTCAGATGTTGAAGTACATTTTGGACCTCTTTAATTCCGACAACTGCAGGAGAGCCGCAGAATGCCGTCAGAAGAGACACTCCCCGAGTAAATAGCATTTTTGGATCCTGCTCTGGTGTCAGTGATACAAAGGATTCCAACATCACTAGACAGAATCCAAATCTCGTTAACTGTTTGTGTTTTTCACTCTCCCAGTAGCTGGAGACGGCTCCCTTCCCTTCATAATATTAAACCCTGCACACAGCCTTGTCACTGTCCTGTCCTCACGGCCCAGCCCAGTGGCTCAGTGGTTAGCAGCACTGCCTCACGGCACCAGGGACCCAGGTTCGATTCCCCTCCCACCTCCTCAGGCGACTGTCTGTGTGGAGTTTGCACATTCTCCCCCCGTGTGTCTGCGTGGGTTTCCTCTGGTTTCCTCCCACAGTCCAAAGGTGTGCAGGTTAGGGTGGGATTGGCCGTGCTAAATTGTCCCCGTAGTGCCCAGGGATGTACAGGTTAGGGTGGATTGGCCGTGCTAAATTGTCCCCATAGTGCCCAGGGATGTGCGGGTTAGGGTGGGATTGGCCGTGCTAAATTGTCCCCGTAGTGCCCAGGGATGTACAGGTTAGGGTGGATTGGCCGTGCTAAATTGTCCCCGTAGTGCCCAGGGATGTGCAGGTTAGGGTGGATTGGCCGTGCTAAATTGTCCCCGTAGTGCCCAGGGATGTGCAGGTTAGGGTGGATTGGCCGTGCTAAATTGTCCCCGTAGTGCCCAGGGATGTGCAGGTTAGGGTGGGATTGGCCGTGCTAAATGTTCAGTTCATTAGCCAGAGGGTAATGGAACTGGGCGGGTTCCTCGGTGTGGACTTGTTGGGCCGAAGGGCCTGTTTCCATACTGTTGGGAATCTCATCAGTCTCATGGAAAGGGGTAGATCATAGGTTTTTGTATCCGGAATGTGGTCTGTCTTCATAGACTGTTGTGGACTGGCAAAGAATTATCGGAATGACAACAGGACATGGAATGTCTGATCATGGCTAAAGAGATCACACAACACCAGGTTATGAGTGAAGTGTGAGTTTTTAAACTTTGTACACCCCAGTCCAACACCAGTATCTCCAAATCATGATCTGGGCTGACAGCGCAGTTCCAAAAGCAAGTATCTTCGCTCAGGGACTGGGAGTGAGATACACACCTCTGTCTCCAGACGGCCTTGCTAGGTCAGGAACAGCCAGACCCCCGGCTCCCATCTCTGCCCTGTTACTGGCCGGGCGCACACAGGAGAACGTGAGGGCTGCAGACGCTGGAGATCAGTGCCGAGAGGGAGGTGCTGGAAAAGCGCGGCAGGTCCGAGGAGAAGAAGAGAGTCGACGTTTCGGGCATAAGCCCTTCCATCAGGAATGAGGCTGGTGGGTCCAAGTGTTGGGGGGGGGATAGGTGATGGAGAAGGTGATAGGTCAGAGATGGGGGGTGGGGTGAGTGATGCACAGGTCCAGAGGGCGGTGCCTAGTTTGAGGCTTGGGATAATGTGGGGGGGAGGGGTATTGTGGAAATCCACATTGATTCCCACGTGGTTGCAGGGTCCCAAGGCGGAATATGAAGGGTTCCTCCTCCAGGCTCAGGAGGGGGAAGAGATGTTGAAGTGTTTCAGTCATGGGGCGGTGGAGTTTGTGGGTGCAGGTGTCCCAGATGTTCTCCAAAACCATCCACAAGAAAGTGTCCGTTCTCCCCGAGGTAGAGGAGACCACACTGGGAGGGGGGTGCGGTAGGTATTGGTGAACATGTAGAGAACCATCCCAACAGTGGACCTTTAACCCTCGCGTTCCCACTGACTCTCAGCACGACGATCAGCCAGTGAAATGGAACATTTTTAAAAATTTTTCCCGGGTTCAGAACCGTCATCACCGCTTCCCCGTTCCTCTCGAACCTCCGGTGAATATAAATCCCGAGCCGATCCGGCCTCTCTCCCTCCGTCGGTCCCAGGAATCGGTCTTCCGCCCCGAAGTGTGCGTCCTCAGGTACGGAGGCGCCAAAAAACACTCCCACAATCCACTGGGAGGTGGCATCATCCACCCCACCCCCCAGGGCAGCGAGACGTTCCTAGGGAGTGTTGCTGAACAAAGAGACCTTGGAGCGCAGGTTCATAGCTCCTTGAAAGTGGAGTCGCAGGTAGATAGGATAGTGAAGGCAGCGTTTGGTATGCTTTCCTTTATTGGTCAGAGTATCGAGTACAGGGAGTTGGGAGGTCATGTTGTGGCTGTATTGGTCAGGCCACATTTGGAATATTGCGCGCAATTCTGCTCTCCTTCCTATCGGAAGGATATTGTGAAAGGGTTCAGAAAAGATTTACAAGGATATTGGAGGGTTTGAGCTACAGGGAGAGGCTGGATACTCGGGGCTGTTAGATAGGTTCCCGATTGTCAAGGGGAAATCGGGAAAGAAAGCGGGAGAATGGGGTTGAGAGACCTATCAGCCATGATTGAATCGTGCAGCAGACTTGATGGGCTGAATGGCCTATTTTCTGCTCCAATCTCTTGTGGCTTTTCAGCTTTTCTCGCACCTTTTCCTTGGTGACAGCCACCGTGGTCATCTCTGCCCCCGATTCTCTCGAAGTTTTGCGATACTCCTCATGTCTTACCCCTGCGGAGATTGACATAAAGTTTTGAGAAAGATTTGTAGCTCGGGTTGAGGTTTTGGATGGAGGCTTGCTCGCTCGCTGAGCTGAAAGGTTCACTTCCAGACGTTTCGTTACCTCCCTAGGTAACGTCTTCAGTGGACCTCAGGTGAAGCAATGCTGAACATTCCTGCTTTCTATTTCTGGGGTTGGGTTGGTGATGTCATTTCCTGCGGCGAAGTCACTTCCGGTTCCTTTTCTCAGGGGGTGGTAGATGGGGTCTAACTCGATGTGTTTGTTGATAGGGTACATAAAGTACTTGTTCAGTTCCTCTGCCATTTCTTTGTTCCCCTACTTCTCCAGCGCCATTTTCCAGCAATCCAATGTCCACTTTTGTCCATTATATATCTGAAGTAACTCCGACAACCTTTCCACATATTACCGCCTGGCTTACCTCCATACTTAATCTTCTCCCTCCTTGTTTCTTTCTTCATTGTACTCTATCGGTCTTTATAAGTCTTCTGCTTGACAACGTTCTGTATGATGGGTCGCTGAGAAGGATGGACGTTTCTTTTAGGAAGTTGGGGGGTGGTGCTGAATATTTGGGTCAGGTGTGTAGTGGATGGTGCAAATGGTTACCTTGGGACCTCAATCAGATGGGCCAATGGGCAGCAGTTTAATTTAAGTAAATGTGAAGGCTGCATTTCAGAAACGGGCAGGACGTATACGCCTAATGGTGGGGTCCTGGGGGAAGTGTTGCTGAACAAAGAGACCTTGGAGTCTAGTTTCATGATTCCTTGAAAATGGGAAGACAGGGCAGTGAAGGCAGCGTTTGGTATGCTTGCCTTTACTGGTCAGGAGTACAGGAGTCGGGAGGTCAGGCTGTGGCTGTATTGGTGAGGCCACTTTGGGAATATTGCGTTCAATTCCGGACTCCCTGCTACAGCAAGGATGTTGGGAAAGGGTTCAGGCAAGGATGTTGGAGGGTTTGAGCTACAGGGAGAGGCTGGATAGGCTCGGGGCTGTTTGGCCTGGAGCATCAGACGCTGAGGGGCATGGATAGGGTAAATAGATGAGGTCCTTTCCTTGGGGTGGGAGGGTCCAAAGCTAGAGGGGCGTAGGTTTAAGATGTGAGGTGGAAAGGGAGCAGAGGGTCAACTTTTTCACACAGAGAGAGCAGCCAGAGGATGTGTTGGAGGCTGGTACAATTGCAATGTTTAAAATTCTTGATTTGGAGATGCTGGTGTTGGACTGGGGTGGACAAAGTTAAAAATCACACAGCACCAGGTTATAGTCCAACAGGTTTATTTGGAAGCACTAGCTTTTAAAGTGCTGCTTATCAACCACCTGATAAAGGAGGTAAAAACAATGACTGCAGATGCTGGAAACCAGATTCTGGATCAGTGGTGCTGGAAGAGCACAGCAGTTCAGGCAGCATCCGAGGAGCAGCAATATCGACGTTTCGGTCAAAAGCCCTTCATCAGGAATAAAGGCAGTGAGCCTGAAGGGTGGAGAGATAAGCTAGAGGGGTGGAGGGGTGGGGAGAGAGTAGCATAGAGTACAATGGGTGAGTGGGGGAGGGGATGATTGTGATAGGTCAGGGAGGAGAGGGTGGAGTGGATAGGTGGGAAAGAAGATAGGCAGGTTGGACAAGTCCGGACAAGTCATGGGGACGGTGCTGAGCTGGAAGTTGAAACTGGGATGAGGTGGGGGAAGGGAAAATGAGGAAGCTGTTGAAGTCCACATTGATGCCCTGGGGTTGAAGTGTTCCGAGGCGGAAAATGAGGCGTTCTTCTGTCCCCATGACTTGTCTGGACTTGTCCGACCTGCCTATCTTCTTTTCCATCTATCTACTCCACCCTCTCCTCCCTGACCTATCACATTCATCCCCTCCCCCACTCACCCATTGTACTCTATGCTACTCTCTCCCCACCCCACCCTCCTCTAGCTTATCTCTCCACGCTTCCAGCTCACTGCCTTTATTCCTGATGAAGGGCTTTTGCCCGAAACGTCGATTTCGCTGCTCGTTGGATGCTGCCTGAACTGCTGTGCTCTTCCAGCACCTGATGAAGGAGCAGTGCTCTGAAAGCTAGTGCTTCCAATAAATCTTGGTGGACTATAACCTGGTGTTGTGTGATTTTTAACATGGAAAAGGCATCTGGATGGGAAATGGATAGGAAGGATTTAGGGGGAAAATGGACCAAATGCTGGCAAATGGGATTGGATTAGTTTAGAATATCTGGATGGGAAGGGTTTGGAGGGATAGGGGCCAATTGGGCAAATGGGATTGGATTAGTTTAGGATATCTGGTTGGGATGGGTTTGGAGGGATAGGGGCCAATTGGGGAAATGGGACTGGATTAGTTAAGGATATCTGGTTGGGATGGGTTTGGAGGGATAGGGGCCAATTGGGGAAATGGGACTGGATTAGTTTAGGATATCTGGATGGGAAGGATTTGGCGGGATAGGGGCCAATTGGGGAAATGGGACTGGATTAGTTTAGGATATCTGGTTGGGAAGGGTTTGGAGGGTTAGGGGCCAATTGGGGTAATGGGACTGGATTAGTTTAGGATATCTGGATGGGAAGGGTTTGGAGGGTTGGGGCCAATTGGGGAAATGGGACTGGATTAGTTTAGGATATCTGGATGGGAAGGATTTGGCGGGATAGGGGCCAATTGGGGAAATGGGACTGGATTAGTTTAGGATATCTGGTTGGGAAGGGTTTGGAGGGATGGGAACCAAGTGCAGGGAAATGGGACTGGATTAGTTTAGGATATCTGGATGGGGATATGGGTGGGAAGAGTCGAGGGATCAGTGTTAAACATACCTATTCGAGATGGCTCAGGGAATCCCTAATGGACTCAACCTGTCAGCCTCTCTTGGTTCATCCTAGAGGTGAAGCTCTGAAGTAGTCTGGAATATAAAACTCTTACAGTCAGTTTAATTTAAATTATTACCTTTATTTACCTACGGTATCAATGTTACACTGTAACATAGCTTGAGCTAAGGTTCTAAAACCATTAGCAGAGTCCTGGCATCAATTTTTACCCTTAAGAGCTCTCTCTGGCTACTCCCCTTAGTTTTGCACATTAGTTATACAGAAATTGGTATTAAAATTACAAAAAAAACGTCCTTAATCAGCAATAAAAAGGCAAAAGTTTGCAATAAAACTCATTGACAGGTCTGAGTACAGTTGACTAAATAAGTTACATGCAGAAAATGGGAACCCTGATCCAAGCCAGGCCAATAGTTTTGGATAGTTAACCTTCCCTCTTGACAGTCCATCATAATGAGAGACGAGTCTAAACTAGGTGGAAAAGCTCATGAGGTCACCTGCTCAGCTAACATGCCCAGTACCATTGTCCTACAGAATGACTTTTTCCTCTAAAGTCATCCGAGATTCCCCAAAAGCAAATTAAATTCATGACACTCCTGGATCTCGAGCTCCAGGGAACAACACACAAACATTCAATCCACGGCAAGCAAGTGTACCCTCAAATCAGACCACAAAGAGCTGCCCAAGTGCCGGTCAACGGGACCAGGTTAGTTTAGGATATTTGGATGGGGATATGCATGGGAAGGGGTTAGAGGCATTGGTGCCAAGTGTTTGGGACCAGATTTGTTTAGGAATTCTGGATAAGGTGGGAAAGGTTTAGAGGGATAGGGGCCAAGTGATGGTATATGGGACTAGATTAATTTAGGGGATATGGATGGGAAAAGTTTAAGATGGATACGGGGCAACTTCAGGTGTTTGGGACTGGATTAGTTTAGGATATCTGGACGGGAATATGAATAGAAAGGGTTTAGATGGATAGGGGCCAATTGCAGGTATGTGGGACTAGAGTAGTTCAGGATATTTGAAGGGAAGAGTTTAGAGGGATATGGGCCAAATGTAGGTGTTTGGGACTGGATTAGGTTAGGATATCTGGATGGGGATATGGATGGGAAGGGTGTAGAGGGATAGGGGCCAAGCGCTGGAACATGGGACTATGGGAATATGGATGGAAAGGGTTTAGATAGATAGGGGTCAAATGGAAGTGTTTGGGACTGGATTAGGTTAAGATATCTGGTTGGGGATATGGATGGGATGAGTTTAGAACGACAGGGGACAATTGCAGGTATATGGGACTGGATTACTTCAGGGAATATGGATGGGAATATGAATGGAAAAGGTTTGGATGGATAGGGGTCAAATGGTAGTGTTTGGGAGTAGATTAGTTTAAGATATCTGGTTGGGGATATGGATGGGATGGGTTTAGAAGAACAGGGGACAATTGCAGGTACATGGGACTGGATTACTTTAGGGAATATGGATGGAAAGGGGTCAAATGGAAGTGTTTGGGACTGGATTAGTTTAAGATATCTGGTTGGGGATATGAATGGGATGAGTTTAGAAGGACAGGGGACAATTGCAGGTACATGGGACTGGATTACTTCAGGGAATATGGATGGGAATATGAATGGAAAAGGTTTGGATGGATAGGGGTCAAATGGTAGTGTTTGGGAGTAGATTAGTTTAAGATATCTGGTTGGGGATATGGATGGGATGAGTTTAGAAGGACAGGGGACAATTGCAGGTACATGGGACTGGATTACTTTAGGGAATATGGATGGGAATATGAATGGAAAGGGGTCAAATGGAAGTGTTTGGGACTGGATTAGTTTAAGATATCTGGTTGGAGATATGAATGGGATGAGTTTAGAAGGACAGGGGACAATTGCAGGTACATGGGACTGGATTACTTTAGGGAATATGAATGGAAAGGGGTCAAATGGAAGTGTTTGGGACTGGATTAGTTTAGGGAATATAGATGGGAATATGAATGGAAAGGGATTAGATGGAAAGGGGTCAAATGGAAGTGTTTGGGACTGGATTAGTTTAGGGAATATAGATGGGAATATGAATGGAAAGGGATTAGATGGATAGGGGTCAAATGGAAGTGTTTGGGACTGGATTAGGTTAGGATATCTGGATGGGAAGGGTTTAAATGCAGGTATATGGGAGTATTTTAGTTGAGATGGGGGATTTGGATGGGAATGGGAAAGGTTGGAGCTGCCTGACGAAGTGGCGGTTGGAATTTGAAAAAGGGCGCGCACTGCGCGAGGCGGGAAGCCCGGCGCAGGCGCAGTGTGGCGGGAAGAGGGGGCGTGGCCATTCCGGAGGGGAAAGTAGGCGGGATCGAACGAAGGGACGCGCAGGCGCGGTGCGGGCATGCACGTGGATGCCTCCCGGGGGGGGGTGGGGCGTGCAAATACGGTTGAGCGCAGGCGCAGTACCGGTTTTTAAGCGTTGGGGGTGTGGCCCCGGCGGGAGGGGGTGGGGAAAAGGGGGAAGGCCACGCCTTCGCGCGGCGGCTCCTCAGGCGCAGTCGCAGTCGCCCCTCCGCTGAAGATGGCCGCCTCCTGCCACCGCTCCTTCGACCCCGAGGACCACGAGCTGGACCGAGGCTTCCGCCTCACCGCCCTGTCCGACCTCAAGGGATGAGGCTGCAAGGTCCCGCAGGAGGTGCTGCTCAAACTCCTGCGGGCGCTGGGCCCGGAGCCGCGGGCCGACCCCGCCGCCGCCGCCGCGGCTTCCTCCTCGGCCTCATCCGGCACCGGAGGCGGGGGCGGCGACGAGGACAACAGCCAGTTCCTGGGCACCGTGATGCCGCGGATCGGTGAGGCCTCCCGTTCACCCCCCCCCTCCCGACAACAACGACCCCAGGCCCGACGCAACAGAGGGGGGCGGGCGGGCGATTGACCAATGGCCTTACAGCTGCCCTGCCATTACCCCCTTCCCATTGGTCCTGGCAGCTGTGACGGACGGTTGGGGCCACCAATCGGGTGAGGGGGTTGGGTAGGCGGGTCGCCTTCCGTCCGACGCGGGAGCGGGTTGGACGAGGGGCCCCGGACGGGCAGCGGGGCGGACCAATCGCAGGAGCGTTGGGCGGGTCGCTGCATGACGGGCGGGAGGGCGGACCAATCGGATTGGGCCGCGTCATCCTCCCATCTCCGTTAGGACGCGGTCCGTTAAACCTGACCAATCAGGTTGAACCGGGAGGCGGGAGTTGCATTCCCATTGGGTGACGCGAAGGTTTCGATCCCGCACTTTCGCGAACGGCTTGACCAATAACCACCGGCGAATCGGTATTCCGACATCCCATTGGTCGGCCCGCTCGCGAAGGGCGGGTGGGTATGAACTCCCGCCTTTCTATTGGCCGCGGCCCTCCCGAACCATTGTCTCCCCCCCATAGGCCAATGAAAGAGGTGTATCGATGCCCCTCCCCCTTGATGGACGGGCTGGCGAGCCAATGGGCCGCCGTGTTCATCAATGCATATCCCTTATTGGCTGACCACCGCCGATTGACGTACCGTTGGGCCAATAAACGCGGCGGGTGAGGGGGGATCCTCTTCGCCATTGGCTAGCCCGTTCTGATTGACGTGAGGCTCAGCCAATGGGGGGGAACTCCTCCTGTTGGTGGGGGCCCAGTGTTGAACCCTTAAAGGGGCAGTCCCAACTACCATCGACCCTTTAAAGAGGGGGGGGGGGGCATGGGGCAAGTGGGTGAGGGGTCATCTTGCACCGCCTTGGAGTCCCCCCACCCTGGCTGGGGGGAGGGGGAGAAGGGGAGTGAGGTGCTTCCTGAGCTATTCGACACGGTGGGGCATCGCCTCCCAGCCCTCCCCCTCCCTTGGCCCTGCCTCAGCCCCAGGGGGGTGGGGGTCCGTATTTCCCTTCCCAAAGTCCGCCACCACCTTCTGCCCCCCTCCCACCCCACCCCGAGGACGGTCCAAGACCAGGGTGGGGGGGTTGGTCACCCTTCCCTTCGGAGCGAGACCCCCCCCCCCCCCCCGGGAGGTGCTGTGGGGGGCGGGGGAAACGTGGTGGAGGTGGGGTGCACCCGCCGACCCACCCACCCTGGGAGGCGCGCGGACCCCATACGCATCCGTCCCCCTGGGGAGTTGAGGGTGGGGGTCACCTGGGGGCGTGGTCACTATCCCACCCCCCCCCCTCCCCCCCCGGGCCAGTGGTAGAGTTCCGGACTGGAGTCTGGAGTTAGGAGTGGCCATGAGGGTCCCTTTGCCGATCCTGGGGAACACCCCGCCTGGTTGGTTTTCGCGAAGGATGCCAGCCGTCCTCACACGTGACTCCAGGCCCCCCCACAGCAGGGTGGTCGGCCCTCAACTGCCCTCTGGGCGATGAGCGCTGGGGCCCACTCAGCGACACCCTCATCCCGTCAGCCAACGAATGACAGACCCCAAGAGGATCCCTCCTGCCCTGAGATTCTCCGCCATAGTCATGAATTGGTGACTGCTGGAGAACTGAAACGTGAAGTCACAGACCTTGTAACAGTACAGAAACAGACCCTTCGGTCCAACCTGTCCATGCCGACCTGCTATCTTCACTCCCCCATCTACCACCCCGCCCATTCCCACGCCACCCCACCCACCCTGTCTCATGTGCTCACAATCTCCCTTGCACTCAGAGTCATACAGCACAGAAACGGACCCATCGGTCCAACTCCTCTATGCTGACCCGATATCCTCCATTAATCAAGTCTCATTTGCCTGCGTTTGGCACATAAACCCTCCCCCCCCCCATCTTTCTAAATGTTGTCATTCTACCAGCCCCCACCACTTCCTCTGGCAGCTCGTTCCACACACGCACCACCCTCTGGGGGAAAAGTTACCCCTTGGATCCCTTTTCCCCCTCTCACCTTAAACCTACCCCCCTCTAGTTCTGGGCTCCCCCACCCCAGGGGCAAAAGACCGTGTCTATTTACCCTATCCATGTCCCCCCCTCATGATTTTATAAACCTCTATAGATGGCTTATTTTTAAGGTGAGAGGTGAAAGATTTAGAAAGGGGGCGAACGGTTTTACACAGTGGGTGTGGAGTGAACATCCAGAGGGTGTGAGTACAATGTTAATGGTTAATGGACATTTGGATAAGTCTGTGAATAGGGAAGGGGTATGGGCCAGGGGGAGGGCAGGCCTGGGGATAGTTTAGTTTGTGACTGTGGTCGGCACGGACTGGTTGGGCCGAAGGGTTTGATTCCGTGCTGGATGACTCTGCGGGCATTGGAGAAACGAGGCTGAGTGGGTACAGTTCTACAGAGTGAAGATGTGAGGAGCTGACACAGTCTTGGATGGGCTGAATGGCCTCTTGCTGGTGTAAGATGTCTGCCAGAGAGAGATGCAGTTTGCTATTTAATGAGAGTTGATGTGATTTGTTCCCCCCCCCGCCCATCTCTCTCTTTGTCTGTCACAGGGATTGGCATGGACTCGTGCGTGATCCCTCTGCGGCATGGGGGTCTCTCCCTCGTGCAGACCACTGATTTCTTCTACCCCCTCGTGGATGACCCCTACATGATGGTAAGGCCCCCTCGCCAGCCCTCGGCACAGTTCCTCTCCCACGCCCGGATTGCCATTCCAGTTCCTCCAGAGTGGAGCGGGGGCATTTCCATCAGGCGCTCGAGTGGAGGCCAGAATGGCACGCGCACGTTCTCTCCGTCTCTCTCTGTGTCTCTCTCTCTGTCTGTCTCTCTCTCTCTCTCTCTGTCTGTCTCTCTCTCTCTCTCTCTGTCTGTCTGTCTCTCTCTCTCTCTCTCTCTCTGTCTCCCATCCTCCCTCTGTCTCCCTCCCTCTGTCTCCCTCCCTCTGTCTCCCTCCCTCTGTCTCCCTCCCTCTGTCTCCCTCCCTCTGTCTCCCTCCCTCTGTCTCCCTCCCTCTGTCTCCCTCCCTCTGTCTCCCTCCCTCTGTCTCCCTGTCTCTGTCTCCCTGTCTGTCTTTCTCTCTCTGTTCGTGTCTCTCTCTGTTTGTGTCTCTGTCTCTCTCTCTCCCTGTTTTCTCCCATGTGTGTGCGGTCTGTCTCTCTCTCGCCATCACCCCCCAGTATTGGCCCAGGGACAGCTCTTGGGGGTGAGGGATATCTGTGCTGGAGTACCCCTCCCACTGACTGGCCTGTTGGCCCAGGGACAGATTCTGGGCTGTCAATTACGATCTCTATGCTGTCCCGCTGCTGGCTTCTCTCTGTCTGTGCCTCGGTCCGCGTGTCTCTTTCTCTCTCTCTCTCTCTCTCTCTCTCTCTCTCTCTCAGTCAGTCACAGTCTTTCTCTCGCTCTTCCGTCTCCAGGGTCGTATCGCCTGTGCCAATGTACTAAGTGACCTGTACGCCATGGGCATTACTGAGTGTGACAACATGCTGATGCTGCTGAGTGTGAGTCAGAGAATGACAGAGAAGGTACGTCTCAACAGCTCCCCCCCACACATACACATCACTGAGGGAAGGAAGGAGGGGGGTGTGAGCAGGACACGGGGCTGGTATCTCGCTCTGTCTGACCCCACCCCCCGTTTCCCACAGGAACGTGACAAGGTGGTCCCGCTGATGATCCGGGGATTTAAGGATGCTGCGGAGGAAGGTGGGACCTCTGTGACGGGGGGACAGACGGTGGTGAACCCCTGGATCATCATTGGTGGGGTCGCTACTGTGGTGTGCCAACCCAATGAGTTCATCATGTGAGTGACCCGGCGTGGGGGAGAGGGTTCTGGCCAGATCCAACCCCCTCCTCCGTCTCTGTGTCTCTCTCTCTCTCTCTCTCTCTCTGTGTCTCTGTCTCTCTCTCTCTGTGTCTCTGTCTCTCTCTCTCTGTCTCTCTCTCTCTGTGTCTCTCTCTCTGTGTCTGTCTGTGTCTCTCTCTCTCTCCCCCTTTCTCTTCTGTCTATCCATGTCTCGCTCCCCGTCTCTCTCTCTCTCTCTCTCTCTGTCTCTCTCTGTCTGCCTCTGTCTGGTTCTCTCTGCCTGTCCCTGACTCTGGTAGTTCCTTCTCCTCCCTAGGCCGGATAACGCTGTTCCCGGAGACGTGCTGGTCCTGACCAAACCCCTGGGTACCCAGGTGGCAGTCAACAGCCACCAGTGGCTGGAAAACGTGAGTGTTCCGGGGGAGAGTGTGTGTGTGTGTGTATGGGGGGGAGTGGGGGGGTGCAGACCAGAGGGAGCTCCACGAGCCAGCGGCAGGGTCCTGTGTGAGAGGGCAACAGTCTGCCTTCCATTGTTATTCCTGTTTTTTTCCCCCGCCCCACTTCGCACGCCTGTTCCCCTGTCTCCCCCCCCCCCCCGCCCCTTGTTCCCCTCCTCCCTCCCCCCCACACTCCCCGTCTCTTCTCTCTCGTGTGCACTCTCTCCTTCATTGTCTCCCGCTCCCTCCTTTCTCCACCCCCCCTCTTCCCCACTTCCCTCCCCCCTTCTGTGCAGCTGTGACATAGGATCACCTCCGGTCTGGCCCTGCCTCCCTGCGCCCCCTGACACCGCTGTGCCCTCCCCTCTCCTAACACGTGTTCAGTCAGTCCACAGAAACTCAGTGGTGGATGTCACGGAACAGAAAAGGGGCTGAATGGCCTCTTGTTCCTGTGTAACAGGCTGGAGGAGGAGGGGCTGAATGGCCTCGTGTTCCTGTGTAATAGGCTGGAGGAGGAGGGGCTGAATGGCCTCGTGTTCCTGTGTAACAGGCTGGAGGAGGAGGGGCTGAATGGCCTCGTGTTCCTGTGTAACAGGCTGGAGGAGGAGGGGCTGAATGGCCTCGTGTTCCTGTGTAACAGGCTGGAGGAGGAGGGGCTGAATGGCCTCGTGTTCCTGTGTAACAGGCTGGAGGAGGAGGGGCTGAATGGCCTCGTGTTCCTGTGTAACAGGCTGGAGGAAGGGGCTGGCTAACCCGTTGTCTCTCTCTCCAGCCGGAGAAGTGGAACAAAATCAAGTTGGTCGTCTCCCAGGAAGATGTGGAACTCGCTTATCAGGAGGCCATGTTCAACATGGCCCGGCTGAACCGCACAGGTAACCCCCCGCCCCCTCACCCCTCACCCCGAGGCGATGGCAGGACAGAGAGGCGCCTGGGGGGCAGGGTCCGCTCCCTCACACCCACGTCCGGGGGAGGGGACGTAAAGCGTCCTTTGGGGAGGGGCAGTGACAGGGAGAATCTGGAGCCCAGCGAGGTGAGAGGAGGGGGGATGGATCTAGATCTGGAGGGGGGAAAATTGAGAACCAGGGGTAGGGGAATCTAGAACAAGAAGGAAGGGGATCTAGAGGGGGAGGTATTTAGAATAAGGGAGAGGACTTCTAGAGTGGGGTGAGTCAAGAACAAGAGGGGGTCTGAGAGTGGGGAATCTGGAACGAGAGAGAGGGAGTGTCTAGAGCGGGGGGAAATCTAGAACACAAAGGAAGGGGATCTAGAGTGGGGGGTATCTAGAATAAGAGGGAGGGGTTCTCAAGTGGGATGAGTCTAGAACAAAGTGGAGTGGGGGAATTGAGAGTGGGAGTGAGTCCAGAACAAGGGGGAGGGTGGATTGAGATTGGGGGGGAGAGTCTAGAACAAGGGGGTTAGGGGTTCTAGGAAAGAGTGGGGCAATCCCAGGGTGGGGGGCTAAGGGGCTGAAACAAGAGGGAGGTGGATTGAGTGCAGAGAGAGTCTAGAACAAGAGGGAGGGGGTTCTTGGAAAATGGGAGGGTAAATCTAGGGGGGTCCAGAACAAGGGGGGAGGGGAATCTAGAGCAGGATCTGGAGTGGTGGGGTGCAGGATCAAGAACAGTGGGATCTAGAAAAAGGGGGAAACGGGATCTAGAGTGGGGGGAGCAGGATAGAGAGCGGTGAGATCTAGAACAAGGGAGAGTGGGACCTAGAGTGGGGTGGGGGGGGGGGTTGTAGAACACGTGGTAAGGGGGTGTTTAGACCAAGAAAAAGGGATCCAGACTGTCAAAGGTGGGGGGGGGGGGTTGTGTGGAGTTTAGAACAATGGGGAGGTGGGGAGCTGGTGCAGGGGGATGAATCTAGAACAGGGGAAGGGGGTGGGGGTACCTAGAGTGAGAGGATGGGATCTAGAATGAGCTGACAGGAGGTTGTGTGGGCTGAATGGCCTAATTCTGGGCAGGATGGACGGGCTCCCACCTTTGTCGGATGGGTGGGTGGACTAGTATCGAAGGGCTGTAGGGGTAGGGTCCGGGGCGGGGGGGTTAACGCAGGCTGACACCTCTCTCGCCCCCTCCTCCCCTCCCCAGCGGCCGGCCTGATGCACACCTTCAACGCCCACGCGGCCACGGACATCACCGGCTTCGGGATCCTGGGCCACGCCCAGAACCTGGCCAAGCAGCAGCGCACCGAGGTCTCCTTCGTCGTTCACAACCTGCCCATCATCGCCAAGATGGCCGCCATCAGCAAGGCCTGTGGCAACATGTTCGGCTTACTGCACGGCACCTCGGCCGAGACCTCAGGTGAGGAGTGGGGGGGGGCGGGGGTGGGGATCTGCGGTGGGTGTGACACCAACCCTCATCGACCAGCCCCCCCTCTCTGTGGTGGGGCAGCTATCTGGAACAGGCCACTCCGGCCTACCCCGACCAGAGCCCACCGAGAGGCTATTACGACCGGATGGTACAGGAGCAGAGGGAGGCCATTCGCTCCGTCAACCCCATGCCTGACCCGCGTGTCTCGACCTCGATCTGAGTCTTCGAGAGAGAGAGAGAGAGAGAGAGTGACAGGTCCCAGGGGCGTGTGGGAGCTTTCTCCTCTGGATCCCTCCAGCTCTCCGGAGGGAAACCTCCCGGGTTAATGGGAGGGTGTGCTTGAACCAGAGCCTGAAACTGTACGCCCTGGATCCCAGGGCACCACAAGGGGGGGGGGGGGGGAGGATTCCCTGGTGGAGGGTTGGGGTTGCTGGCCGACCTGGAGGGGATTTCCCCCCTCGCTTCCGAGACGTGAGCAGGGGCCCCTGTGTGCCTGTCCCCTCTCAGTACGTGACGCTCCAGCCTGTCTCCCCCTCCCTCCCTCTCCCCGCCTGTCTCTCCCTCCCTCTCTGCCTCTCTCTCCCTCCCTCTCTGCCTCTCTCTCCCTCCCTCTCTGCCTCTCTCTCTCCCTCCCTCTCTGCCTCTCTCTCCCTCCCTCTCTGCCTCTCTCTCCCTCCCTCTCTGCCTCTCTCTCCCTCCCTCTCTGCCTCTCTCTCCCTCCCTCTCTCTCCCTCCCTCTCTGCCTCTCTCTCCCTCCCTCTCTGCCTCTCTCTCCCTCCCTCTCTCTCTCTCCCCGGCCTCTCTGCCTCTCTCTCCCTCCCTCTCTGCCTCTCCCTCCCTCCCTCTCTGCCTCTCTCTCTCTCTCCCTCCCTCTCTGCCTCTCTCTCCCTCCCTCTCTCTCCCTCCCTCTCTGCCTCGCTGCCTCCCTCTCCCTCCCTCCCTCTCTGCCTCTCTCTCCCTCCCTCTCTGCCTCTCTCTCCCTCCCTCTCTCTCCCTCCCTCTCTGCCTCGCTGCCTCCCTCTCCCTCCCTCCCTCTCTGCCTCCCTCTCCCTCCCTCCCTGCCTCCCTCTCCCTCCCTCCCCGCCTCCCTCTCCCTCTCTCTCTGTGTCTCCCCTGTCCTGTCCTGGACTGGACTGGGTGAGGGTAGAGACCTGACAGTTTGTGGTATGTTGACAGGGGGTCTCCTGATCTGTCTCCCGCGGGAGCAGGCTGCTCGTTTCTGCGCTGAGATCAAGTCCCCGAAATACGGTGAGGGTCACCAGGCGTGGATCATCGGAATCGTGGAGAAGGGGAACCGCACGGCACGCATCATCGACAAACCCCGAATCATTGAGGTGGCTCCACGGGGAGCCTCCTCTCCCCAGGACAACAACTCCAGTGCTAGCCCCGAGACCCCATCCTAATGTGGGGGGAGGGGGCTGTCCCTGAGCAGGTCTCACACTCTCTCTAACCTCGACGTGAGACCACCAGCTCCAGGGCAGCACTCACACTCTCCCCAACTACAGCCCCACAGCGTCAGTAACAACGCCCACCTCTTCCTCCTCTCCCAGTTCCATCCCCCCCCTCCTCCTCTCTCCATCCCCCCCATCTCCTCCTCCTCCCCCCGTCTCCTCTCCCCGTCCCCCCCCCCCGTCTCCTCCTCCTCCTCTCCCCGTCCCCCCCATCTCCTGTCCCCGTTCCCCCCCCATCTCCTCCTCCCCCCCCCCCCCCCCCCACCCTTTGCTCCCTCTTGTGTTTTTCCCCCCCCATCTGCAAACGGTTGCTGTGTTAACCCAGCGTTCCCATCCCCCCCCTCCCCTGAATCCTCGGCCCTGGTCCCGTTCTGAGAGTGTGGGACCGTGGGCTGCCCCCTTGTGCTGGCTGTGGTACCTGTGGGTGGTGGGTGGTGGGTGGGCGGGGGGAGGAATTACCTCGTCGCGCCCAGGCTCCTGCCTTCCCTACCTCTCTATCACCGGGTTCTCCGTCTTTTCCGGGTCTCCCCACCTTTCCCCAGGTTTGAGGTTTCCCCTGTCCCGCCTCCCCCTCTCTCACACACACCCCGCCCCCCCCCCCCTCCACCCCACCCCCTCCACTCCTGACAGTCCCAGGTTGAGCAGCTGGGTCCTGAGTGGGAGGGGAGGGAGTAGGAGTGGGGGGGGGGGGAAAATGAGAGAGAGAGAGACTCTGGACAATTCCCCCGAACCCCTCCCGCGGCCGGTTAAACACCGAGACCTCCCCCATCTCCCCCCTCCGTCTCCTGTCCCCGCTCCGCCCCCACCCACCACCGCGCCCTCCGCTAATGACGCCACCCGTTCGAAAGCCCCCTCCCCCAAGAAGGGCAGGCGGGTCTGGCAGATTCCCGTCCTGATGAGGGCATGTTGTGGGTGGGTGGGGTGGGGAATGAGGAGGGGTTGGGGGGGGGGGTGGGGGGAGGGTCCAGGTCCTGGCTTTCTAACCGGCAGCCTCCCCTCCTCCCTGAGCCTCCTGCCTCCCGCGTCGCGAATCTGATCAACAATAAAGGAAAACACAAATCAATTTATACAAACTTCCATCGCCGCCTCCTTTTGTAGCCAGGACAGGGACACACTCAGCCCTTCCCGCAGCCAGGGAGGGGGCTGGGTGGGCGGGTTTGGGGCTTAGTTGTTTGAGGGATGCGGGGTGGGACGCAAGGACTGCTCACCTTCTCAGGGATGGAGAAGATGGGAGTGAGACAAGGCCGAGAGCAAAGCAGCACAGACAGGAGCTGCAGTGCTGAGGCTCAGGGAAAGGCAGCTCCCCACACACACCAGCTCCCCAAACCCCTTCTCACTGCTCTGTCAGCGTGGCCCCACATCCGTCTCTCTCTGTCACTCACACTCACACTCACACTCACTTACACACACACCATCTCTCTTACACACACACACTTTCTTACATTCACACTTACACACACTTTCTGTCTCTGTCACACACACTCAGTCATACACACACGCACAGTCTCTCTGTCTCTCTCTCATACACACTAACACACACGCGCACAGTCTCTCTCTCTCTCTCTCTCTCTCCCCTCCCTCCCTCACTCACTCACTTGCACACTCTCTCACTTGCACACTCTCTCACTCATACACACACGCACACACTGTCTCTGTCTCTCTCTCAAACGCACACTAGCACATTCACGCGCTCCATCTCTCACGGTTCTGACCTGTTCAGTCCAGACAGACTGCGTTCCTGATATTTTCCTCTCTCCCTGGCCATACTAACAAGTCTCTAATCGCCACACACACACTCCATCACTCAAATGTCTGGGATTGTGTGAGAGACAGGACTGAGAGACACCTGTCAGTGTACAGGTATCTCCCTGAAAGAGAGGGGGGGACTGAGAGACACCGGTCACTGTACAGATATCTCCCTGAGAGAGAGAGGGGACTGAGAGACACCGGTCAGTGTACAGATATCTCCCTGAGAGAGAGAGAGAGAGAGGGGACTGAGAGACACCGGTCAGTGTACAGATATCTCCCTGAGAGAGAGAGAGAGAGGGGACTGAGAGACACCGGTCAGTGTACAGATATATCCCTGAGAGAGAGAGAGCGGACTGAGAGACACCAGTCAGTGTACAGATATCTCCCTGAGAGAGGGGGGACTGAGAGACACCAGTCAGTGTACAGATATCCCCCTGAGAGAGGGGGGACTGAGAGACACCAGTCAGTGTACAGATATCTCCCTGAGAGAGGGGGGACTGAGAGACACCAGTCAGTGTACAGATATCTCCCTGAGAGAGGGGGGACTGAGAGACACCAGTCAGTGTACAGATATCTGTGAGGTACATGGATACAACATTTTATTTATTCACTGGAAAAAGATCAGAGAAGTTGAGTTGCTGTTCTCCGACAGTGACAAGCTGCAGTGTGTCCAATCCGCGCTTCCAATTTATTCACAGGCTTTCGGAAACGGCACGTGGTGGGAGGGAGAATTCCTGAATATCCTGCTGGTGAATAACTCACTCCGTCCGTCCGTCCGTCCATCCGGGAGGCGACGTTGCCATCTGCGAAGCTGACCCCCCCCCCCCCCCCCCCCCCCCCGTGACCGTGTCGCAGAGAGAGAGAGAGACCTCTCCAATTCGGTGACCACCTCCTTTGCTTCCCCCCTCCCCAGAAACAAACGAGGGGGTGGGGGGGGGAATTCAAAACGCTGTCCGATTGGACAGCCCCAAACCCACACAGAGTGAGAGAGAGAGATGGAGAGAGGAGAAATGGTTCTCTTTGTACAAGGATGGAGACTTGCTCTCTGTTTGACCTCCTGGATGTGGGGAGGGGGTGGGAGAGGAGGAGGGGGGACGCAGAGAGACACGAGGGGGGGGCCCACTCACTGTATACAGTCCATGACATGGATCTGCAATGTATCCATGTCAGGCGCCAGGTATTGGCACTTCGGACATCGGTAATCTGGCTGGTCCGCCGGGGCATTGAACGGAATGGTGTTCCCGCTGCTGAAGTAGTTACCTGAGAGAGAGAGGGCACCTCAGAAACCAGCAGACTCACCCACAGCACCCGCTCCCTCAGCACTGACCGTCCCACAGCACCCGCTCCCTCAGCACTGACCCTCCCACAGCACCCGCTCCCTCAGCACCGACTCACCCACAGCACCCGCTCCCTCAGCACCCGCTCCCTCAGCACTGACCGTCCCACAGCACCCGCTCCCTCAGCACCGACTCACCCTCAGCACCGACTCACCCACAGCACCCACTCCCTCAGCACTGACCCACCCACAGCACCCGCTCCCTCAGCACTGACCCTCCCACAGCACCCGCTCCCTCAGCACTGACCCTCCCACAGCACCCGCTCCCTCAGCACTGACCCTCCCACAGCACCCGCTCCCTCAGCACCGACTCACCCACAGCACCCGCTCCCTCAGCACTGACCCTCCCACAGCACCCGCTCCCTCAGCACCGACTCACCCACAGCACCCGCTCCCTCAGCACCGACTCACCCACAGCACCCGCTCCCTCAGCGCTGACCCTCCCTCAGCACCCACTCCCTCAACACTGACCCTCCCACAGCACCCGCTCCCTCAGCACTGACCCTCCCACAGCACCCGCTCCCTCAGCACTGACCCTCCCTCAGCGCCCGCTCCCACAGCGCCCGCTCCCTCAGCACTGACCCTCCCACAGCACCCGCTCCCTCAGCACTGACCCTCCCACAGCGCCCGCTCCCTCAGAACTGACCCTCACACAGCGCCCGCTCCCTCAGCACTGACCCTCCCTCAGCGCCCGCTCCCTCAGCGCCCGCTCCCTCAGCACCCGCTCCCTCAGAACTGACCCTCCCACAGCGCCCGCTCCCTCAGCACTGACCCTCCCACAGCGCCCGCTCCCTCAGCACTGACCCTCCCACAGCACCCGCTCCCTCAGCACCGACTCACCCACAGCACCCGCTCCCTCAGCACTGACCCTCCCACAGCACCCGCTCCCTCAGCACCGACTCACCCACAGCACCCGCTCCCTCAGCACCGACTCACCCACAGCACCCGCTCCCTCAGCACTGACCCTCCCACAGCACCCGCTCCCTCAGCACCGACTCACCCACAGCACCCGCTCCCTCAGCACCGACTCACCCACAGCACCCGCTCCCTCAGCGCTGACCCTCCCACAGCACCCACTCCCTCAACACTGACCCTCCCACAGCACCCGCTCCCTCAGCACTGACCCTCCCACAGCACCCGCTCCCTCAGCACTGACCCTCCCTCAGCGCCCGCTCCCACAGCGCCCGCTCCCTCAGCACTGACCCTCCCACAGCACCCGCTCCCTCAGCACTGACCCTCCCACAGCGCCCGCTCCCTCAGAACTGACCCTCACACAGCGCCCGCTCCCTCAGCACTGACCCTCCCTCAGCGCCCGCTCCCTCAGCGCCCGCTCCCTCAGCACCCGCTCCCTCAGAACTGACCCTCCCACAGCGCCCGCTCCCTCAGCACTGACCCTCCCACAGCGCCCGCTCCCTCAGCACTGACCCTCCCACAGCGCCCGCTCCCTCAGCACTGACCCTCCCACAGCGCCCGCTCCCTCAGAACTGACCCTCCCACAGCGCCCGCTCCCTCAGCACTGACCCTCCCACAGCACCCGCTCCCTCAGCACCGACTCACCCACAGCACCCGCACCCACAGCACCCGCTTCCTCAGCGCTGACCCTCCCTCAGCACCCACTCCCTCAGCACTGACCCACCCACAGCACCCACTCCCTCAACACTGACCCACCCACAGCACCCACTCCCTCAACACTGACCCTCCCACAGCACCCGCTCCCTCAGCACTGACCCTCCCACAGCACCCGCTCCCTCAGCACTGACCCTCCCACAGCACCCGCTCCCTCAGCATTGACCCTCCCACAGCGCCCGCTCCCTCAGCACCCGCTCACACAGCGCCCGCTCCCTCAGAACTGACCCTCACACAGCGCCCGCTCCCTCAGCACTGACCCTCCCACAGCACCCGCTCCCACAGCACTGACCCTCCCACAGCACCCGCTCCCTCAGCACTGACCCTCCCACAGTGCCCGCTCCCACAGCGCCCGCTCCCTCAGAACTGACCCTCCCACAGCACCCGCTCCCTCAGCATTGACCCTCCCACAGCACCCGCTCCCTCAGCACTGACCCTCCCTCAGCACCCGCTCCCACAGCGCCCGCTCCCTCAGAACTGACCCTCACACAGCGCCCGCTTCCTCAGCGCTGACCCACCCACAGCGCCCGCTCCCTCAGCACTGACCCTCCCACAGCACCCACTCCCTCAGCGCTGACCCACCCACAGTGAGACAGTATCCACTGACCTGGCCCAGGGGGCAGGAGCCGCGGGCTGTCATTGTGACGGCGTTGCAGTTCCTCGATGTGATTGCTGTCGGATGGGAAACAACAGATTTCAGGCCAAGCCGGGGGTGAGGGGGGGAGAGAGAGAGAGAGACATGGTCAGAGAGGGAACAAGACATGTGGCCGGGGATGGAGGGAGGGAGGGAGCGAGTAAGAGATGGTTGGAATGTGAGGGAGGGAGTGAGTGAGTGAGAGAGAGAGAGATGTGGTCGGGGAGGGAGCGAGAGAGAGAGCCCTGAGCCAGCTGGGTGGTAATGCCTCCGTGTTTGGGGGTCTCCGAATGCTGATATTGTGACTCAGCAGGGCCAGGAAGGCAGAGAGGGCTCGAAGGGCCTTGGCCTGATCTACCTCAGGGTGGGGGACACCGTTCAACAATCTGAGCTCCTGGACATCTCTGCAGGAGTTCCTCAGGGAGGGTCCTCAACCCGACCACCCAACATTCCCTCCACCCCGGGGTCAGAAAAGGGGGTGTCCCCCTGATGGGTGTACAACGTCCAGCACCATTGCCCCCCTCCCTCAAGATACTGAAGCACTCCGGGTCCAAATGCAGCAAGGTCTGGACAATACCCAGGCTTGGGCTGGCGCGGGACAGGGAACATTCAGACCCCCCACCCGGGACCAGGCGGCGAGTATCGCTGACAGGAGGGAGAATCTTGCAGCAGGAGAGTTACTCACCGAGTGCTCTCCTCATGCTCCGTCCGGAGTTTATTATATTCCAGCTGTAACGCAGCGAACCGTTTCTGCTGTAGCTCCTTTTGCTCATGTAGCTCCTCCCGCGCCTGCCGCTCAGCGAGAAAATCTGCTTTAAACACCTCGGCCTGCACCAGGACAGAGGGACAGAGACACGTCAGACAGGGGGGCAGAGGGACAGAGACACCTCAGACAGAGGGACAGAGACACGTCAGAGAGGGGGGCAGAGGGACAGAGACACCTCAGAGAGGGGGGCAGAGGGACAGAGACACCTCAGACAGGGGGGCAGAGGGACAGAGACACCTCAGACGGGGGCAGAGGGACTGTGAGAGACGGGGACAGAGGGACTGTGAGAGACGGGGATAAGCAGGATGGTGAGGGACAGAGGGAAACACAGTTAGAGGTGGAGAGAAGAGAGAGACTGGAAGATACAGAAATGTTCAGAGAGAGAGATGGACTGACACACAGAGACACAGAGAGAGAGATGGACTGACACACAGACACACAGAGAGAGAGGTGGACTGACACACAGAGAGAGAGAGAGAGGTGGACTGACACACAGACACAGAGAGAGGTGGACTGACACACAGACACAGAGAGAGGTGGACTGACACACAGAGAGAGAGAGAGAGGTGGACTGACACACAGACACAGAGAGAGAGGTGGACTGACACACAGACACAGAGAGAGAGAGAGGTGGACTGACACACAGACACAGAGAGAGAGAGAGGTGGACTGACACACAGGCACAGACAGAGAGAGAGGTGGACTGACACAGACACAGAGAGAGAGATGGACTGACACACAAACACAGAGAGAGAGGTGGACTGACACACAGACACAGAGAGAGAGGTGGACTGACACACAGACACAGAGAGAGAGGTGGACTGGCACACAGAGAGAGAGAGATGGACTGACACACAGACACAGAGAGAGGTGGACTGACACACAGACACAGAGAGAGAGGTGGACTGACACACACAGACACAGAGAGAGAGAGAGGTGGACTGACACAGACACAG
Source organism: Hemiscyllium ocellatum (assembly GCF_020745735.1). Taxonomy (NCBI): domain Eukaryota; kingdom Metazoa; phylum Chordata; class Chondrichthyes; order Orectolobiformes; family Hemiscylliidae; genus Hemiscyllium; species Hemiscyllium ocellatum. The sequence continues at coordinate 63,127 of NW_026867602.1, forward strand.
AGAGAGAGATGGACTGACACACACAGACACACAGAGAGAGGTGGACTGACACACAGACACCGAGCGAGAGAGATGGACTGACACAGAGAGAGAGAGGTGGACTGACACAGACACAGAGAGAGATGGACTGACACACAGAGAGAGATGGACAGACACAGAGAGAGAGAGATGGACTGACACACACACACAGACATGGACTGACACACAGACACAGAGAGAGATGGACTGACACAGACACAGAGAGAGTGTGATGGACTGACACACACAGAGAGAGATGGACTGACACACACAGACACAGTGAGAGAGATGGAGAGAGAGAGATGGACTGACACACACAGAGAGACATGGACTGACACACAGACACAGAGAGAGATGGACTGACACACACAGACACAGAGAGAGAGATGGACTGACACACAGACACAGAGAGAGAGAGATGGAGTGACACACAGACACAGAGAGAGATGGACTGACAGACACAGAGATGGACTGACACACACAGACACAGAGAGAGAGAGAGATGGAGTGACACACAGACACAGAGAGAGAGATGGACTGACACACAGACACAGAGAGAGAGAGAGGTGGACTCACACACAGACACAGAGAGAGAGATGGACTGACACACAGACACAGAGAGAGAGAGAGAGATGGACTGACACACACAGAGAGAGATGGACTGAAACACACACACACAGAGATGGACTGACACACAGACAGAGAGAGAGAGAGACAGTTAGATTTAGTCTGACACAGACTGAGAGAGACCAGGTACCTGGGCGTTGAGGACAGGGATCGTCTCCAGGTCCATCTTCATCTTCTCTGCATCCTCCTTTAGTTTATCGATCAGCTCCTGTTTCAGAACCAGAGCATCCTCTGCCTCCCTCAGCTGCTGTAGGATCTCATCCTGCACAGCAAGAGGCAACGTTACAGCCCCCACTACTCACTCCCTCATTCTCCCTCGCTCAGTCTCTCACACACTCTATGGCCATTCAGCCCCTCCTCCTCCTCCAGCCTGTTACACAGGGACAGGAGGCCATTCAGCCCCTCCTCCCCCTCCAGCCTGTTACACAAGGACAGGAGGCCATTCAGCCCCTCCCCCTCCAGCCTGTTACACAGGGACAGGAGGCCATTCAGCCCCTCCTCCTCCAGCCTGTTACACAGGGACAGGCCATTCAGCCCTCTCCTCCAGCCTATCCCTCAATCAGTCCACAGTTGATCTGGATTATAAGTCCATCCCCTGGCCTCGGTACAGGAACCACCATCTCCCTCCTATCCCTCCAGTAGCTGCCTCTTGTATGGGAGGGATCCCACCTCTCTCCCCCTCCCCCCCCCCCCCCCACCACCAGGGGGATCCTGAGTCCCCCTTTTGATGCTCCACAGCCCAATGTTAAAACCACTGACCCCCCACAAAGTAGCCAAAATATGAGACTCTCTGTCTCACTGCCTCTCTCTCTCACGCTCCCTCCTGCTCTCTTTCCCTGTCCCTCTCTATCTCTCCCTCGCTCTCTCTCTATGTCTGTCTCTCTCTCTGTCTCTCTCTATATCTGTCTCTCTGTCTCTCTCTCTCTCTCTGTCTCCCTCTGTCTCTCTCTCTCCCTCTGTCTCTGTCTCTCTGTCTCTCTCTCTCTCCCTCTGTGTCTCTCTGTCTCTCTCTCTCTCTCTCTCACTCTCTCTCTCCCCCTCTCTCTCTCTCTCTCCCCCTCTCTCTCTCCCTCTCTCTCCGTCTCCCTCTGTCTGTCTCTCTCTCTCTCTCTCTCTCTGTGTGTGTCTCTCTCTCTCTCTCTCCCTCTCTCTCTCTCTCTCTACCCCCCTCTCCCTCCCTCCCTCTCTCATCCCCACTCTCTCTCTCTCTCTCCCTCTCTCCGTCCCCCTCTGTCTCTCTCTCTCTCTCCCTCTCCGTGTGGGATGACCTTCCTGAGGAAGTGTTGGATATGGGTGCAGTTACGACATTGAAAGGACATGTGGCGAAGTCCAGGACGAGGGAAGGTTTGGAGGGACATGGGGCAGGAGCGGGGCAGGGGTGGGACTCGTGCAGTTTCCGATAAGGGCTGGCACAGACCGCTCGGGCTGAAGGGTCTGTTTCCGTACTGTTTGTCTCTCGCTCTCTCTTTTTCTCTCTCTCTTTACCTTGCACGCTCGCTCTCTCTCTCTCTCTCTCTCTCCCTTGCGTTCTCTCTCTCTCACTACCTTGCTCACACTGTCTCTGTCTCTCTCTCTCTGTCTGTGTGTGTGTCTGTCTCTCTCTCTCTCTGTCTCTCTCTATCTCTGTCTGTCTGTCTCTCTCTCTCTCAATATGTCTGTGAAATCCCACCACCACCTGAAATGCCTCGGGAGGTCTCTCCCACACCCTCCCCCGACCGCCCTGTCAGTGAGAGATCTCTGAGCCAGTCGCTCTGTGTTCCATGTGGCCCTGTGTTCCTGGTGTGGTCTGACAGTATGTGATGAGCTGCGTGGGAGCGTCCCAGAGCCAGGAGAGGAGATTCCAGTTTACCTGGTTTGACTGGTCCCCGCGCCTCTTCATAACTTGATCATAATCGAGGAAGAGTTGGTGATAGGCTGCCTGCAACTGTGCAAGTTTCCGCCTGGAGGCAGGACAGAGAAACAGGGTCAACAACCAGACAGCAAACCCTCCCCGAGCAATCTCCCAGAACCAGGAACATCCAGTGGCCAGCAGGGAGTTACAGACTGGAATCTAATCGAGGGGTTCGGGGGGTTTATATACAGAATAACAGATACCCCGGGAGGGAGTTACAGACTGGAATCTAATCGAGGGGTTCGGGGGGGTTTATATACAGAATAACAGCTCCCTGGGAGGGAGTTACAGACTGGAATCTAATCGAGGGGTTCGGGGGGGTTTATATACAGAATAACAGCTCCCTGCGAGGGAGTTACAGACTGGAATCTAATCGAGGGGTTCGGGGGGGTTTATATACAGAATAACAGATACCCCGGGAGGGAGTTACAGACTGGAATCTAATCGAGGGGTTCGGGGGGGGGGGGTTTATACACAGAATAACAGATACCCCGGGAGGGAGTTACAGACGAATCTAATTGAGGCTTTCGGGGTGGTTTATATACAGAATAACAGATACCCCGGGAGGGAGTTACAGACTGGGATCTAATCGAGGGGTTCGGGGTGAGGGTGATGTATCCATCCTGATGGTTGAGATAACTCACTTGTCCTCGGATGCGTTCTGGCGTTCCGTTTTCAGTGCTGACTCATAGCTGTGTACGGCTAATCGCAGCTGATCGATTGTAACACTGGCCTGTTTCTTCTGAGCATCCAGCTCCTGCTCCAGCATCCGCACATGCAGTTCTGTGTTTCGGCACCTGCCGGGTCAGAGGGTGAGTGGACCAGGGCAGGGGGCACACCATCGCCTCCTACAGACCACCCTATCCCCCATTCCTATCCCCGTCACCCCCTCCCTATCACCGTCACACCCTCCCTATCCCCGACACCCCCCTCCCTATCCCCGTCACCCCCTCCCTATCCCCGACACCCCCTCCCTATCCCCGTCACCCCCTCCCTATCACCGTCACCCCCTCCCTATCCCTGACACACCCTCCCTATCCCCGACACGCCCTCCCTATCCCCGTCACCCCCTCCCTATCCCCGTCACCCCCTCCCTATCCCCGACACCCCATCCCTATCACCGTCACCCCCTCCCTATCCCCGACACGCCCTCCCTTTCCCCATCACCCCCTCCCTATCCCCGTCACCCCCTCCCTATCCCCGACACCCCATCCCTATCCTCGACACGCCCTCCCTATCCCCGTCAACCCCTCCCTATCCCCGTCACCCCCTCCCTATCCCCGACACCCCCTCCCTATCCCCGTCACCCCCTCCCTATCCCTGTCACCCCCCCTCCGTATCACCGTCACCCCCTCCCTATCCCCGTCACACCCTCCCTATCCCCGACACCCCCCTCCCTATCCCCGTCACCCCCTCCCTATCCCCGTCACCCACTCCCTATCTCTGTCCCCTCCTCCAGCCCCTGCACCCCGTCCCCTCCTCTAGTCCCGACACCCCCTCCCTATCCCCATCCCCTCCTCCAGCCCCTACACCCCCTCCCTATCCCCATCCCCTCCTCCAGCCCCTACACCCCCTCCCTATCCCCGTCCCCTCCTCCAGCCCCTACACCCCCTCCCTATCCCCGTCCCCTGCTCCAGCCCCTACACCCCCTCCCTATCTCTGTCCCCTGCTCCAGCCCCTACACCCCCTCCCCATCCCTGTAACTTCCTGACAGTGGAAGAGGGAGTTTGGGAGAGAGAGTTGGGGAATATACTCACTTTATTTCCAGCTCAGAGCAAGTCTCTGATTTCAGTTCCACTCGGTGCTGACTCTCCTGCAGCTCAGCGAGGAGAGAGGTCACCTGGGCCTTGAGAGAGGCCTGGTCTTCACTCATTTGCTGTAACACAGAGAGACAGAGAGCGCCAGTCAGATATACCCCACACCCCTCACTGTAACACCCTGATATACCCCGCACCCCTCACTGTAACACCCCGATATATCCCACACCCCTCACTGTAACACTCTGATATACCCCACACCCCACACTGTAACACACTGATATACCCCACACCCCTCAATGTAACACCCTGATATACCCCACACACCCCTCACTGTAACACCCTGATATACCCCACACCCCTCACTGTAACACACTGATATACCCCACACCCCTCACTGTAACACACTGATATATCCCACACCCCTCACTGTAACACACTGATATACCCCACACACCCCTCACTGTAACACCCTGATATACCCCACACCCCTCACTGTAACACCCTGATATACCCCACACACCCCTCACTGTAACACACTGATATACCCCACACCCCTCACTGTAACACCCTGATATACCCCACACCCCTCACTGTAACACCCTGATATACCCCACACCCCTCACTGTAACACACTGATATACCCAACACCCCTCACTGTAACACACTGAAATACCCCACACCCCTCACTGTAACACCCTGATATACCCCACACCCCTCACTGTAACACACTGATAAACCCCACACCCCTCACTGTAACACACTGATATACCCCACACCCCTCACTGTAACACCCTGATATACCCCACACCCCTCACTGTAACACACTGATATACCCCACACCCCTCACTGTAACACTCTGATATACCCCACACCCCGATATATCCCACACCCCTCACTGTAACACACTGATATACCCCACACCCCTCACTGTAACACACTGATATACCCCACACCCCTCACTGTAACACCCTGATATACCCCACACCCCTCACTGTAACACACTGATATACCCCACACCCCTCACTGTAACACCCTGATATACCCCACACCCCTCACTGTAACACACTGATATACCCCACACCCCTCACTGTAACACCCCGATATATCCCACACCCCTCACTGTAACACACTGATATACCCCACACCCCTCACGGTAACACCCTGATATACCCCACACCCCTCACTGTAACACCCTGATATACCACACACCCCTCACTGTAACACACTGATGTACGCCACACCCCGCACTGTAACACATTGATATACCCCACACCCCTCACTGTAACACCCTGATATACCCCACACACCTCACTGTAACACCTTGATATATCCCACACCCCTCACTGTAACACACTGATATACCCCACACCCCTCACGGTAACACCCTGATATACCCCACACCCCTCATTGTAACACCCTGATATACCCCACACCCCTCACTGTAACACCCTGATATACCCCACACACCTCACTGTAACACCTTGATATATCCCACACCCCTCACTGTAACACACTGATGTACCCCACACCCCTCACTGTAACACACTGATATATCCCACATCCCTCACTGTAACACCCTGATATACCCCACACGCCTCACTGTAACACACTGATATACCCCACACCCCTCACTGTAACACACTGATATACCCCACACCCCTCACTGTAACACCCTGATATACACCACACCTCTCACTGTAACACACTGATATACCCCACACCCCTCACTGTAACACCCTGATATACACCACACCCCTCACTGTAACACACTGATATACCCCACACCCCTCACTGTAACACCCTGATATACCCCACACACCTCACTGTAACACCCTGATATATCCCACACCCCTCACTGTAACACCCTGATATACCCCACACCCCTCACTGTAACACACTGATATATCCCACACCCCTCACTGTAACACCCTGATATACCCCACACCCCTCAATGTAACACACTGATATACCCCACACCACTCACTGTTACACACTGATATACCCCACACACCCCTCACTGTAACACCCTGATATACCCCACACCCCTCACTGTAACACCCCGATATACCCCACACCCCTCACTGTAACACACTGATATACCACACACCCCTCACTGTCACACACTGATATACCCCACACCCCTCACTGTAACACACTGATATACCCCACACCCCTCACTGTAACACCCTGATATACCCCACACACCCCTCACTGTAACACAGTGATATACCCCACACCCCTCACTGTAACACCCTGATACACCCCACACCCCTCACTGTAACACCCTAATATACCCCACACCCCTCACTGTAACACCCTGATATATCCCACACCCCTCACTGTAACACACTGATATACCCCACACCCCTCACTGTAACACCCTGATATATCCCACACCCCTCACTGTAACACCTTGACATACCCCACACCCCTCACTGTAACACACTGATATACCCCACACCCCTCACTGTAACACACTGATACACCCCACACTCTTCACTGTAACACACTGATATACCCCACACCCCTCACTGTAACACACTGATATACCCCACACCCCTCACTGTAACACCTTGATATACCCCACACCCCTCACGGTAACACTCTGATATACCCCACACCCCTCACTGTAACACACTGATATATCCCACACCCCACACTGTAACACCCTGATATACCCCACACCCCCCACTGTAACACACCGATATACCCCACACCCCTCACTGTAACACACTGATATACCCCACACCCTTCACTGTAACACCCTGATATACCCCACACCCCTCACTGTAACACCCTGATATACCCCCCACACCCCTCACTGTAACACCCTGATATACCCCACACCCCTCACTGTAACACCCTGATATACCCCACACACCTCACTGTAACACCCTGATATACCCCACACCCCTCACTGTAACACACTGATATACCCCACACCCCTCACTGTAACACCCTGATATACCCCGCACTCCTCACTGTAACACCCTGATATACCCCACACCCCTCACTGTAACACACTGATACACCCCACACCCCTCACTGTAACACACGGATATACCCCACACCCCTCACTGTAACACCCTGATATACTCCACACCCCTCACTGTAACACACTGATATATCCCACACCCCTCACTGTAACACCCTGATACACCCCCCACACCCCTCACTGTAACACCCTGATACACCCCACACCCCTCACTGTAACACCCTGATATACCCCACACCCCTCACTGTAACACACTGATATACCCCACACCCCTCACTGTAACACCCTGATATACCCCACACCCCACACTGTAACACGCTGATATACCCCACACCCCTCACTGTAACACGCTGATATACCCCACACCCCTCACTGTAACACCCTGATATATCCCACACCCCTCACTGTAACACCCCGATATACCCCACACCCCACACTGTAACACACTGATATACCCCACACCCCTCACTGTAACACCCTGATATACCCCACACCCCTCACTGTAACACACTGATATACCCCACACCCCTCACTGTAACACTCTGATATACCCCACACCCCTCACTGTAACACCCCGATATATCCCACACCCCTCACTGTAACACACTGATATACCCCACACCCCTCACTGTAACACACTGATATACCCCACACCCCTCACTGTAACACCCTGATATACCCCACACCCCTCACTGTAACACACTGATATACCCCACACCCCTCACTGTAACACCCTGATATACCCCACACCCCTCACTGTAACACACTGATATACCCCACACCCCTCACTGTAACACCCCGATATATCCCACACCCCTCACTGTAACACACTGATATACCCCACACCCCTCACGGTAACACCCTGATATACCCCACACCCCTCACTGTAACACCCTGATATACCACACACCCCTCACTGTAACACACTGATGTACCCCACACACCCCTCACTGTAACACATTGATATACCCCACACCCCTCACTGTAACACCCTGATATACCCCACACACCTCACTGTAACACCTTGATATATCCCACACCCCTCACTGTAACACACTGATATACCCCACACCCCTCACGGTAACACCCTGATATACCCCACACCCCTCATTGTAACACCCTGATATACCCCACACCCCTCACTGTAACACCCTGATATACCCCACACACCTCACTGTAACACCTTGATATATCCCACACCCCTCACTGTAACACACTGATGTACCCCACACCCCTCACTGTAACACACTGATATATCCCACATCCCTCACTGTAACACCCTGATATACCCCACACGCCTCACTGTAACACACTGATATACCCCACACCCCTCACTGTAACACACTGATATACCCCACACCCCTCACTGTAACACCCTGATATACACCACACCTCTCACTGTAACACACTGATATACCCCACACCCCTCACTGTAACACCCTGATATACACCACACCCCTCACTGTAACACACTGATATACCCCACACCCCTCACTGTAACACCCTGATATACCCCACACACCTCACTGTAACACCCTGATATATCCCACACCCCTCACTGTAACACCCTGATATACCCCACACCCCTCACTGTAACACACTGATATATCCCACACCCCTCACTGTAACACCCTGATATACCCCACACCCCTCAATGTAACACACTGATATACCCCACACCACTCACTGTTACACACTGATATACCCCACACACCCCTCACTGTAACACCCTGATATACCCCACACCCCTCACTGTAACACCCCGATATACCCCACACCCCTCACTGTAACACACTGATATACCACACACCCCTCACTGTCACACACTGATATACCCCACACCCCTCACTGTAACACACTGATATACCCCACACCCCTCACTGTAACACCCTGATATACCCCACACACCCCTCACTGTAACACAGTGATATACCCCACACCCCTCACTGTAACACCCTGATACACCCCACACCCCTCACTGTAACACCCTAATATACCCCACACCCCTCACTGTAACACCCTGATATACCCCACACCCCTCACTGTAACACACTGATATACCCCACACCCCTCACTGTAACACCCTGATATATCCCACACCCCTCACTGTAACACCTTGACATACCCCACACCCCTCACTGTAACACACTGATATACCCCACACCCCTCACTGTAACACACTGATATACCCCACACTCTTCACTGTAACACACTGATATACCCCACACCCCTCACTGTAACACACTGATATACCCCACACCCCTCACTGTAACACCTTGATATACCCCACACCCCTCACGGTAACACTCTGATATACCCCACACCCCTCACTGTAACACACTGATATATCCCACACCCCACACTGTAACACCCTGATATACCCCACACCCCCCACTGTAACACACCGATATACCCCACACCCCTCACTGTAACACACTGATATACCCCACACCCTTCACTGTAACACCCTGATATACCCCACACCCCTCACTGTAACACCCTGATATACCCCCCACACCCCTCACTGTAACACCCTGATATACCCCACACCCCTCACTGTAACACCCTGATATACCCCACACACCTCACTGTAACACCCTGATATACCCCACACCCCTCACTGTAACACACTGATATACCCCACACCCCTCACTGTAACACCCTGATATACCCCGCACTCCTCACTGTAACACCCTGATATACCCCACACCCCTCACTGTAACACACTGATACACCCCACACCCCTCACTGTAACACACGGATATACCCCACACCCCTCACTGTAACACCCTGATATACTCCACACCCCTCACTGTAACACACTGATATATCCCACACCCCTCACTGTAACACCCTGATACACCCCCCACACCCCTCACTGTAACACCCTGATACACCCCACACCCCTCACTGTAACACCCTGATATACCCCACACCCCTCACTGTAACACACTGATATACCCCACACCCCTCACTGTAACACCCTGATATACCCCACACCCCACACTGTAACACACTGATATACCCCACACCCCTCACTGTAACACGCTGATATACCCCACACCCCTCACTGTAACACCCTGATATATCCCACACCCCTCACTGTAACACCCCGATATACCCCACACCCCACACTGTAACACACTGATATACCCCACACCCCTCACTGTAACACCCTGATATATCCCACACCCCTCACTGTAACACCCTGATATACCCCACACCCCACACTGTAACACCCTGATATACCCCACACACCCCTCACTGTAACACCCTGATATACCCCACACCCCTCACTGTAACACCCTGATATACCCCACACCCCTCACTGTAACACCCTGATAGACCCCCCACCCCTCCCTGTAACACCCTGATAGACCCCCCACACCCCCCTCCATGTGTGTGGACCCACCTCGAGCTGCTTGCTGAGTCCCTGCAGTTTCTGCTCTGTCGCCGCTTTCTGCTCCTGCAGCTCGGCCTCCTGCTGTTTCAGCATTTGCTCCTGCTTCTCAAAGTGTGCAATCCGCATCTGCACCAGGGTGAGGCGCTGTTGGAGCTCTGACGTCCTGCATGGAAAATACACACCATCACCAAGATAGGGAGGGGGTGTAGGGGGCTGGAGGAGGGGACGGGGATAGGGAGGGGGCGTAGGGGGCTGGAGGTGGGGACGGGGATCGGGAGGGGGCGTAGGGGGCTGGAGGAGGGGACGGGGATCGGGAGGGGGCGTAGGGGGCTGGAGGAGGGGACGGGGATCGGGAGGGGGCGTAGGGGGCTGGAGGAGGGGACGGGGATAGGGAGGGGGCGTAGGGGGCTGGAGGAGGGGACGGAGATAGGGAGGGGGCGTAGGGGGCTGGAGGAGGGGACGGAGATAGGGAGGGGGCGTAGGGGGCTGGAGGAGGGGACGGGGATAGGGAGGGGGCGTAGGGGGCTGGAGGAGGGGACGGGGATAGGGAGGGGGCGTAGGGGGCTGGAGGAGGGGACGGGGATAGGGAGGGGGCGTAGGGGGCTGGAGGAGGGGACGGGGATAGGGAGGGGGCGTAGGGGCTGGAGGAGGGGACAGAGATAGGGAGGGGGTGTAGGGGCTGGAGAAGGTGACAGGGATAGGGAGGGGGTGTAGGGGCTGGAGGAGGGGAAGGAGATAGGGAGGGGGGTAGGGGCTGGAGGAGGGGACAGGGATAGGGAGGGGGTGTAGGGGCTGGAGGAGGGGAAGGAGATAGGGAGGGGGTGTAGGGGCTGGAGGAGGGGACAGGGATAGGGAGGGGGTGTAGGGGCTGGAGGAGGGGACAGGGATAGGGAGGGGGTGTAGGGGCTGGAGGAGGGGACAGGGATAGGGAGGGGGTGTAGGGGCTGGAGGAGGGGAAGGAGATAGGGAGGGGGGTAGGGGCTGGAGGAGGGGACAGGGATAGGGAGGGGGTGTAGGGGCTGGAGGAGGGGAAGGAGATAGGGAGGGGGGTAGGGGCTGGAGGAGGAGACGGAGATAGGGAGGGGGTGTAGGGGCTGGAGGAGGGGACAGGGATAGGGAGGGGGTGTAGGGGCTGGAGGACGTGACAGGGATAGGGAGGGAGTAGGGGCTGGAGGAGGGGTCAGGGATAAGGAGGGGGTGTAGGGGCTGGAGGAGGGGTCAGGGATAGGGAGGGGGTAGGGGCTGGAGGAGGGGACGCATGGCGAGGGGCTTTTTTTTTGTTCTGTTGTGTCTGACTGTGTGGTGATTGCATCTGATGTTGGTGTTGCTTTGGTGGGGGAGGGGGAGGATTGGTCAGGGTAAGAAAACAGAACGCCCTCTCCCACCACCACATCCCCCCCCCCCATCCAGCTTTACTGAGTGATCTCCCGCCTCAACCCGTCCCCTTGATTATCGATATGTCCGGACAGAGTATCAGAGGAAGTCGAAGCCTCCATTTGCCGACCAGCCCAATGGGGATTGCAAGCTCAGAGCGGGGATTGGGCTTGTGGGAGGGAGGGGAGGGGAGGGGAGGGTTGGGCTTGTGGGAGGGAGGGGAGGGGAGGGTTGGAGTGGGGGTGTTGGATGCCTTTACCTCTCACACATTCCCCCCCCCCCCACTCCCCATACCCCACACAGTCTTACCCCAATTTGCCACTTACTCGTTCTCCGTGAGATTCGATTGGCCGATACCGAGTTGAGGGCTCGGGGAGGTCATCGCGCTCAGACTGGAGCTGTGGGGAGGTGGGGTGGGAGGAGGGTGAGGGGGGGGATGGGGGGTGTGGGGAGGGTGAGGGAGCCGAACGGAAAAGCTTTAGACAGGAGACATTCCACTTCCAGCCCTCAGGACCCTTCGCAAGAGTGCCATTTCACGGTGGAGGGCAGAAGCAAGATGGCTGCCGTGCCAGAGGGGACGGGTTGGTGACTCGATTCGGAGACGCCCTCCAACAGAAGCCTCCGGACTGCAGGAGGCCACACAGATTTGCAACCGAACGCGTGGCAGGGCAGAGGAATACACGCGTGTCCCCACACACTACCCCTCTCTCGACCCCTTTGACCGCCCTCTGCTGGCCCAGGTCTCAGGCTTTCCTCAATCTGCCTTCCTCCCCGGCCCGGGGTTAAAACGTAAACAGGAACTTGGCAGTTAACTGTCGCTCATCGCTTACTGGCCCATTTGCAACACGTCCACCTGGAGGCCGCTTGCCGACCAGGAGTGATGTCATCTGCGGCATCCATCTTGGATCCAGCCATCCCAACCCCCTCCCCCACCCCCGTTAACAACATCCTGGGGGTTACTGTCTCCAACAGGAGAGAGAGAATCTAACCATCGCCCCCTTGATGTTCAATGGCGTTACCATCACTGAATCCCCCTCCCCCCCCACTATCAACATCCTGGGGTTACCGTCTCCAACAAGAGAGAGAGAATCTAACCATCGCCCCCTTGATGTTCAATGGCGTTACCATCACTGAATCCCCCTCCCCCACTATCAACATCCTGGGAGTTACCGTCTCCAACAAGAGAAAATCTAACCATCGCCCCCTTGACGTTCAATGGCGTTACCATCACTGAATCCCCCTCCCCCCACTATCAACATCCTGGGGGTTACTGTCTCCAACAAGAGAGAGAGAATCTAACCATCACCCCCTTGATGTTCAATGGTGTTACCATCACTGAATCCCCCCTCCCCCCACTATCAACATCCTGGGGGTTACTGTCTCCAACAAGAGAGAGAGAATCTAACCATCACCCCCTTGATGTTCAATGGTGTTACCATCACTGAATCCCCCCTCCCCCCCACTATCAACATCCTGGGGGTTACTGTCTCCAACAAGAGAGAGAGAATCTAACCATCACCCCCTTGATGTTCAATGGTGTTACCATCACTGAATCCCCCTCCCTCACTATCAACAGCCTGGGGGTTACCATCTCCAACAAGAGACAATGTAACCATCACCCCCTTGACGTTCAATGGCGTCACCATCACTGAATCCCCCTCCCCCAACTATCAACATCCTGGGAGTTACCGTCTCCAACAAGAGAAAATCTAACCATCGCCCCCTTGACGTTCAATGGCGTTACCATCACTGAATCCCCCCTCCCCCCACTATCAACATCCTGGGGGTTACTGTCTCCAACAAGAGAAAATCTAACCATCGCCCCCTTGACGTTCAATGGCGTTACCATCACTGAATCCCCCCTCCCCCACTATCAACATCCTGGGGGTTACCAGTGACCAGAAACTGACCCGGACCCAGCCCCATATCAATCCAGCGGCTACAGGAGCAGGTCAGAGGCTGGGAATCCTGCAGTGAGTAACTCCCCTCCTGACTCTCCCACCATCGGGTCAGAGGCTGGGAATCCTGCAGTGAGTAACTCCCCTCCTGACTCTCCCCCCAAAGCCCTGTCCCACCATCGGGTCAGAGGCTGGGAATCCTGCAGTGAGTAACTCCCCTCCTGACTCTCCCCCCAAAGCCCTGTCCCACCATCGGGTCAGAGGCTGGGAATCCTGCAGCGAGTAACTCCCCTCCTGCGTCTCGGGAAACCCAACACTGTCCACGGACAGAGCAGCCCCCCTTTTTTATCAGTTTGCTTGACACACTGATTCCTCACCATCAACCTCCCTCCCTCCCACCCCCGAAGTAGCTGGGCTCATTAGGATTGCTCGGCTGAACTCCAACACTCCCTCCCTCCCTCCCACCCCTGAGGTAGCTGGGCTCATTAGGAATGCTCGGCTGAGCTCCAACACTGACGCAGAGGGACAGCAGTGTGTGCTGTCTACAAAACGCACCGAGGCTCCTCTGACAGCACCTTCCCAACTCCCCCCCCACCTCTTACCCCCTGGAAGGATGATGGAGCAGTACACCCTGCAAGTTCCCATCAGAGACCCCTCAACCCGGAGAAGGGTACAGGGTGTTCCTTTGGGGTCAGAATCTGGCACACACAATGAGCAGGCATGGGGCTGTATGATCAGGCAGGTTACCCTGCAGGTCTAGGACTTGGGCACTGCCACAGGGTCACTCACTCAATGTCACGTCAACAGTAACCCAGAGACCAGAGATGTTCCACTGTGGTACAGAGAGGGAGAGGGGGAGAGAGAGAGAGAGAGAGACACACACAAACACATACACAGAGATAGTGATAGAGAGAGACACAGACACAGAGATAGTGATAGAGAGAGAGACACACAGAGATGTGATAGAGAGAGAGAGACAGACACAGAGATAGTGATAGAGAGACACACACACACACACACAGATACAGAGGTAGTGATAGAGAGAGGGACACACACACACACAGACACAGAGATAGTGATAGAGAGAGAGACACACAGAGATAGTGATAGAGAGAGAGACAGACACAGAGATAGTGATAGAGAGACACACACACACACACACACAGATACAGAGGTAGTGATAGAGAGAGGGACACACACACACACAGACACAGAGATAGTGATAGAGAGAGAGACACACAGAGATAGTGATAGAGAGAGAGACAGACACAGAGATAGTGATAGAGAGACACACACACACAGACACAGAGATAGTGATAGAGAGACACACACACACACACACAGATACAGAGGTAGTGATAGAGAGAGGGACACACACACACAGACACAGAGATAGTGATAGAGAGAGAGACACAGAGATAGTGACAGAGAGAGAGACAGACACAGAGATAGTGATAGAGAGACACACACACACACAGACACAGAGATAGTGATAGAGAGAGACACGGACACAGAGATAGTGATAGAGAGAGAGACAGACACAGAGATAGTGATAGAGAGAGACACGGACACAGAGATAGTGATAGAGAGAGGGACACACACACAGACACAGAGATAGTGATAGAGAGACACACACACACAGACACAGAGATAGTGATAGAGAGACACACACACACACAGACACAGAGATAGTGATAGAGAGAGA
>NW_026867602.1:79295-206784 GCF_020745735.1 Hemiscyllium ocellatum
AGGGGGGTGGTGTGGGTCAGTGATTAGGGCAGTGGGAGCTGATGGGGTGTGTGCTGTGATATGGGGGGAGTGTGGGGGTGGTGTGGGTCAGTGATTAGGGCAGTGGGAGCTGATGGGGGTGTGTGCTGTGATATGGGGGGAGTGTGGGGGTGGTGTGGGTCAGTGATTAGGGGAGTGGGAGCTGATGGGGGTGTGTGCTGTGATATGGGGGGAGTGTGGGGGTGGTGTGGGTCAGTGATTAGGGGAGTGGGAGCTGATGGGGGTGTGTGCTGTGATATGGGGGGAGGGTGGGGTGGTGTGGTCAGTGATTAGGGGAGTGGGAGCTGATGGGGGTGTGTGCTGTGATATGGGGGGAGTGTGGGGGTGGTGTGGGTCAGTGATTAGGGGAGTGGGAGCTGATGGGGGTGTGTGCTGTGATATGGGGGGAGTGTGGGGGTGGTGTGGGTCAGTGATTAGGGGAGTGGGAGCTGATGGGGGTGTGTGCTGTGATATGGGGGGAGTGTGGGGGTGGTGTGGGTCAGTGATTAGGGGAGTGGGAGCTGATGGGGGTGTGTGCTGTGATATGGGGGGAGTGTGGGGGTGGTGTGGGTCAGTGATTAGGGCAGTGGGAGCTGATGGGGGTGTGTGCTGTGATATGGGGGGAGTGTGGGGGTGGTGTGGGTCAGTGATTAGGGGAGTGGGAGCTGATGGGGGTGTGTGCTGTGATATGGGGGAGTGTTGGGGTGGTGTGGGTCAGTGATTAGGGGAGTGGGAGCTGATGGGGGTGTGTGCTGTGATATGGGGGGAGTGTGGGGGTGGTGTGGGTCAGTGATTAGGGGAGTGGGAGCTGATGGGGGTGTGTGCTGTGATATGGGGGGAGTGTGGGGGTGGTGTGGGTCAGTGATTAGGGGCAGTGGGAGCTGATGGGGGTGTGTGCTGTGATATGGGGGGAGTGTGGGGGTGGTGTGGGTCAGTGATTAGGGGAGTGGGAGCTGATGGGGGTGTGTGCTGTGATATGGGGGGAGTGTGGGGTGGTGTGGGTCAGTGATGAGGGGAGTGGGAGCTGATGGGGTGTGTGCTGTGATATGGGGGGAGTGTTGGGGTGGTGTGGGTCAGTGATTAGGGGAGTGGGAGCTGAGGGGGTGTGTGCTGTGATATGGGGGGAGTGTGGGGGTGGGGTGGGTCAGTGATTAGGGGAGTGGGAGCTGATGGGGGTGTGTGCTGTGATAGGGGGGGAGTGTGGGGGTGGTGTGGGTCAGTGATTAGGGCATTGGGAGCTGATGGGGGTGTGTGCTGTGATATGGGGGGAGTGTGGGGGTGTGTGGGTCAGTGATTAGGGCAGTGGGAGCTGATGGGGTGTGTGCTGTGATATGGGGGGAGTGTGGGGGTGGTGTGGGTCAGTGATTAGGGGAGTGGGAGCTGATGGGGGTGTGTGCTGTGTATGGGGGGAGTGTGGGGGTGGTGTGGGTCAGTGATTAGGGGAGTGGGAGCTGATGGGGGTGTGTGCTGTGATATGGGGGGAGTGTGGGGGTGGTGTGGGTCAGTGATTAGGGGAGTGGGAGCTGATGGGGGTGTGTGCTGTGATATGGGGGGAGTGTGGGGTGTGTGTGGGTCAGTGATTAGGGGAGTGGGAGCTGATGGGGGAGTGTGCTGTGATATGGGGGGGAGTGTGGGGGTGGTGTGGGTCAGTGATTAGGGCAGTGGGAGCTGATGGGGGTGTGTGCTGTGATATGGGGGGTGTGTGGGGGTGGTGTGGGTCAGTGATTAGGGGAGTGGGAGCTGATGGGGGTGTGTGCTGTGATATGGGGGGAGTGTGGGGTGGTGTGGGTCAGTGATGAGGGGAGTGGGAGCTGATGGGGTGTGTGCTGTGATATGGGGGAGAGTGTGGGGTGGTGTGGGTCAGTGATTAGGGCAGTGCGAGCTGATGGGGGTGTGTGCTGTGCTATGGGGGGAGTGTGGGGTGGTGTGGGTCAGTGATTAGGGGTGTGGGAGCTGATGGGGGTGTGTGCTGTGATATGGGGGGAGTGTGGGGGTGGTGTGGGTCAGTGATTAGGGGAGTGGGAGCTGATGGGGGTGTGTGCTGTGATATGGGGGGAGTGTGGGGGTGGTGTGGGTCAGTGATTAGGGGAGTGGGAGCTGATGGGGGTGTGTGCTGTGATATGGGGGGAGTGTGGGGGTGGTGTGGGTCAGTGATTAGGGGAGTGGGAGCTGATGGGGGTGTGTGCTGTGATATGGGGGGAGTGTGGGGGTGGTGTGGGTCAGTGATTAGGGGAGTGGGAGCTGATGGGGGTGTGTGCTGTGATATGGGGGGAGTGTGGGGTGGTGTGGGTCAGTGATTAGGGGAGTGGGAGCTGATGGGGGTGTGTGCTGTGATATGGGGGGAGTGTGGGGGTGGTGTGGGTCAGTGATTAGGGGAGTGGGAGCTGATGGGGGTGTGTGCTGTGATATGGGGGGAGTGTGGGGGTGGTGTGGGTCAGTGATTAGGGGAGTGGGAGCTGATGGGGGTGTGTGCTGTGATATGGGGGGAGTGTGGGGGGTGGTGTGGGTCAGTGATTAGGGGAGTGGGAGCTGATGGGGTGTGTGTGCTGTGATATGGGGGAGCGTTGGGTGGTGTGGGTCAGTGATTAGGGCAGTGGGAGCTGATGGGGGTGTGTGCTGTGATATGGGGGGAGTGTGGGGGTGGTGTGGGTCAGTGATTAGGGGAGTGGGAGCTGATGGGGGTGTGTGCTGTGATATGGGGGAGTGTGGGGGTGGTGTGGGTCAGTGATTAGGGGAGTGGGAGCTGATGGGGGTGTGTGCTGTGATATGGGGGGAGTGTGGGGGTGGTGTGGGTCAGTGATTAGGGGAGTGGGAGCTGATGGGGGTGTGTGCTGTGATATGGGGGGGTGTGGGGGTGGTGTGGGTCAGTGATTAGGGGAGTGGGAGCTGATGGGGGTGTGTGCTGTGATATGGGGGGAGTGTGGGGGTGGTGTGGGTCAGTGATTAGGGGAGTGGGAGCTGATGGGGGTGTGTGCTGTGATATGGGGGGAGTGTGGGGGTGGTGTGGGTCAGTGATAAGGGGAGTGGGAGCTGATGGGGGTGTGTGCTGTGATATGGGGGGAGTGTGGGGTGGTGTGGGTCAGTGATTAGGGGAGTGGGAGCTGATGGGGGTGTGTGCTGTGATATGGGGGGAGTGTGGGGGTGGTGTGGGTCAGTGATTAGGGGAGTGGGAGCTGATGGGGGTGTGTGCTGTGATATGGGGGGAGTGTGGGGGTGGTGTGGGTCAGTGATTAGGGGAGTGGGAGCTGATGGGGGTGTGTGCTGTGATATGGGGGGAGTGTGGGGGTGGTGTGGGTCAGTGATTAGGGGAGTGGGAGCTGATGGGGTGTGTGCTGTGATATGGGGGAGTGTGGGGGGTGTGGGTCAGTGATTAGGGGAGTGGGAGCTGATGGGGGTGTGTGCTGTGATATGGGGGAGTGTGGGGGTGGTGTGGGTCAGTGATTAGGGGAGTGGGAGCTGATGGGGGTGTGTGCTGTGATATGGGGGGAGTGTGGGGGTGGTGTGGGTCAGTGATTAGGGCAGTGGGAGCTGATGGGGGTGTGTGCTGTGATATGGGGGGAGTGTGGGGGTGGTGTGGGTCAGTGATTAGGGAGTGGGAGCTGATGGGGGTGTGTGCTGTGATATGGGGGGAGTGTGGGGGTGGTGTGGGTCAGTGATTAGGGCAGTGGGAGCTGATGGGGGTGTGTGCTGTGATATGGGGGGAGTGTGGGGGTGGTGTGGGTCAGTGATTAGGGGAGTGGGAGCTGATGGGGGTGTGTGCTGTGATATGGGGGGAGTGTGGGGGTGGTGTGGGTCAGTGATTAGGGGAGTGGGAGCTGATGGGGGTGTGTGCTGTGATATGGGGGGAGTGTGGGGGTGGTGTGGGTCAGTGATTAGGGGAGTGGGAGCTGATGGGGGTGTGTGCTGTGATATGGGGGGGTGTGGGGTGGTGTGGGTCAGTGATTAGGGGAGTGGGAGCTGATGGGGGTGTGTGCTGTGATATGGGGGGAGTGTGGGGGTGGTGTGGGTCAGTGATTAGGGGAGTGGGAGCTGATGGGGGTGTGTGCTGTGATATGGGGGGAGTGTGGGGGGTGGTGTGGGTCAGTGATTAGGGGAGTGGGAGCTGATGGGGGTGTGTGCTGTGATATGGGGGGAGTGTGGGGTGGTGTGGGTCAGTGATTAGGGGAGTGGGAGCTGATGGGGGTGTGTGCTGTGATATGGGGGGAGTGTGGGGGTGGTGTGGGTCAGTGATTAGGGGAGTGGGAGCTGATGGGGGTGTGTGCTGTGATATGGGGGGTGTGGGGGTGGTGTGGGTCAGTGATTAGGGCAGTGGGAGCTGATGGGGGTGTGTGCTGTGATATGGGGGGAGTGTGGGGGTGGTGTGGGTCAGTGATTAGGGGAGTGGGAGCTGATGGGGGTGTGTGCTGTGATATGGGGGAGTGTTGGGGTGGTGTGGGTCAGTGATTAGGGGAGTGGGAGCTGATGGGGGTGTGTGCTGTGATATGGGGGGAGTGTTGGGGTGGTGTGGGTCAGTGATTAGGGGAGTGGGAGCTGATGGGGGTGTGTGCTGTGATATGGGGGGAGTGTGGGGGTGGTGTGGGTCAGTGATTAGGGGAGTGGGAGCTGATGGGGGTGTGTGCTGTGATATGGGGGGAGTGTGGGGGTGGTGTGGGTCAGTGATTAGGGGAGTGGGAGCTGATGGGGGTGTGTGCTGTGATATGGGGGGAGTGTGGGGGTGGTGTGGGTCAGTGATTAGGGGAGTGGGAGCTGATGGGGGTGTGTGCTGTGATATGGGGGGAGTGTGGGGTGGTGTGGGTCAGTGATGAGGGGCGTGGGAGCTGATGGGAGTGTGTGCTGTGATATGGGGGAGTGTGGGGGTGGTGTGGGTCAGTGATTAGGGGAGTGGGAGCTGATGGGGGTGTGCTGTGATATGGGGGAGTGTGGGGGTGGTGTGGGTCAGTGATTAGGGCAGTGGGAGCTGATGGGGGTGTGTGCTGTGATATGGGGGGAGTGTGGGGGTGGTGTGGGTCAGTGATTAGGGGAGTGGGAGCTGATGGGGGTGTGTGCTGTGATATGGGGGGAGTGTGGGGGTGGTGTGGGTCAGTGATTAGGGGAGTGGGAGCTGATGGGGGTGTGTGCTGTGGTATGGGGGGAGTGTGGGGGTGGTGTGGGTCAGTGATTAGGGGAGTGGGAGCTGATGGGGTGTGTGCTGTGATATGGGGGGAGTGTGGGGGTGGTGTGGGTCAGTGATTAGGGAGTGGGAGCTGATGGGGGTGTGTGCTGTGATATGGGGGGAGTGTGGGGGTGGTGTGGGTCAGTGATTAGGGGAGTGGGAGCTGATGGGGGTGTGTGCTGTGATATGGGGGGAGTGTGGGGGTGGTGTGGGTCAGTGATTAGGGCAGTGGGAGCTGATGGGGGTGTGTGCTGTGATATGGGGGGAGTGTGGGGGTGGTGTGGGTCAGTGATTAGGGCAGTGGAAGCTGATGGGGGTGTGTGCTGTGATATGGGGGGAGTGTGGGGGTGGTGTGGGTCAGTGATTAGGGCAGTGGGAGCTGATGGGGGTGTGTGCTGTGATATGGGGGGAGTGTGGGGGTGGTGTGGGTCAGTGATTAGGGGAGTGGGAGCTGATGGGGTGTGTGCGGTGATATGGGGGGAGTGTGGGGGTGGTGTGGGTCAGTGATTAGGGGAGTGGGAGCTGATGGGGGTGTGTGCTGTGATATGGGGGGAGTGTGGGGGGGGTGTGGGTCAGTGATTAGGGGAGTGGGAGCTGATGGGGGTGTGTGCTGTGATATGGGGGGAGTGTGGGGGTGGTGTGGGTCAGTGATTAGGGGAGTGGGAGCTGATGGGGGTGTGTGCTGTGATATGGGGGGAGTGTGGGGGTGGTGTGGGTCAGTGATTAGGGGAGTGGGAGCTGATGGGGGTGTGTGCTGTGATATGGGGGGAGTGTGGGGGTGGTGTGGGTCAGTGATTAGGGCAGTGGGAGCTGATGGGGGTGTGTGCTGTGATATGGGGGGAGTGTGGGGGTGGTGTGGGTCAGTGATTAGGGGAGTGGGAGCTGATGGGGGTGTGTGCTGTGATATGGGGGGAGTGTGGGGGGGGTGTGGGTCAGTGATTAGGGGAGTGGGAGCTGATGGGGGTGTGTGCTGTGATATGGGGGGAGTGTGGGGGTGGTGTGGGTCAGTGATTAGGGGAGTGGGAGCTGATGGGGGTGTGTGCTGTGATATGGGGGGAGTGTGGGGGTGGTGTGGGTCAGTGATTAGGGGAGTGGGAGCTGATGGGGGTGTGTGCTGTGATATGGGGGGAGTGTGGGGGTGGTGTGGGTCAGTGATTAGGGGAGTGGGAGCTGATGGGGGAGTGTGCTGTGA
Source organism: Hemiscyllium ocellatum (assembly GCF_020745735.1). Taxonomy (NCBI): domain Eukaryota; kingdom Metazoa; phylum Chordata; class Chondrichthyes; order Orectolobiformes; family Hemiscylliidae; genus Hemiscyllium; species Hemiscyllium ocellatum. The sequence goes on from NW_026867602.1 coordinate 85,658, forward strand.
TATGGGGGGAGTGTGGGGGTGGTGTGGGTCAGTGATTAGGGAGTGGGAGCTGATGGGGGTGTGTGCTGTGATATGGGGGAGTGTGGGGGTGGTGTGGGTCAGTGATTAGGGGAGTGGGAGCTGATGGGGGTGTGTGCTGTGATATGGGGGGAGGGTGGGGTGGTGTGGGTCAGTGATTAGGGAGTGGGAGCTGATGGGGGTGTGTGCTGTGATATGGGGGGAGTGTGGGGGTGGTGTGGGTCAGTGATTAGGGGAGTGGGAGCTGATGGGGGTGTGTGCTGTGATATGGGGGGAGTGTGGGGGTGGTGTGGGTCAGTGATTAGGGAGTGGGAGCTGATGGGGGTGTGTGCTGTGATATGGGGGGAGTGTGGGGGTGGTGTGGGTCAGTGATTAGGGGAGTGGGAGCTGATGGGGGTGTGTGCTGTGATATGGGGGGAGTGTGGGGGTGGTGTGGGTCAGTGATTAGGGGAGTGGGAGCTGATGGGGGTGTGTGCTGTGATATGGGGGAGTGTTGGGGTGGTGTGGGTCAGTGATTAGGGGAGTGGGAGCTGATGGGGGTGTGTGCTGTGATATGGGGGGAGTGTGGGGGTGGTGTGGGTCAGTGATTAGGGGAGTGGGAGCTGATGGGGTGTGTGCTGTGATATGGGGGGAGTGTGGGGGTGGTGTGGGTCAGTGATTAGGGGAGTGGGAGCTGATGGGGGTGTGTGCTGTGATATGGGGGGAGTGTGGGGGTGGTGTGGGTCAGTGATTAGGGAGTGGGAGCTGATGGGGGTGTGTGCTGTGATATGGGGGGAGTGTGGGGGTGGTGTGGGTCAGTGATTAGGGCAGTGGGAGCTGATGGGGGTGTGTGCTGTGATATGGGGGGAGTGTGGGGGTGGTGTGGGTCAGTGATTAGGGCAGTGGGAGCTGATGGGGGTGTGTGCTGTGATATGGGGGGTGTGTGGGGTGGTGTGGGTCAGTGATTAGGGGAGTGGGAGCTGATGGGGGTGTGTGCTGTGATATGGGGGGAGTGTGGGGGTGGTGTGGGTCAGTGATTAGGGGAGTGGGAGCTGATGGGGGTGTGTGCTGTGATATGGGGGGAGTGTGGGGGTGGTGTGGGTCAGTGATTAGGGGAGTGGGAGCTGATGGGGGTGTGTGCTGTGATATGGGGGGAGTGTGGGGGTGGTGTGGGTCAGTGATGAGGGGAGTGGGAGCTGATGGGGGTGTGTGCTGTGATATGGGGGGAGTGTGGGGGTGGTGTGGGTCAGTGATTAGGGGAGTGGGAGCTGATGGGGGTGTGTGCTGTGATATGGGGGGTGTGTGGGGGTGGTGTGGGTCAGTGATTAGGGGAGTGGGAGCTGATGGGGGTGTGTGCTGTGATATGGGGGAGTGTTGGGGTGGTGTGGGTCAGTGATTAGGGGAGTGGGAGCTGATGGGGGTGTGTGCTGTGATATGGGGGGAGTGTTGGGGTGGTGTGGGTCAGTGATTAGGGGAGTGGGAGCTGATGGGGGTGTGTGCTGTGATATGGGGGGAGTGTGGGGGTGGTGTGGGTCAGTGATTAGGGGAGTGGGAGCTGATGGGGGTGTGTGCTGTGATATGGGGGGAGTGTGGGGGTGGTGTGGGTCAGTGATTAGGGGAGTGGGAGCTGATGGGGGTGTGTGCTGTGATATGGGGGGAGTGTGGGGTGGTGTGGGTCAGTGATTAGGGGAGTGGGAGCTGATGGGAGTGTGTGCTGTGATATGGGGGAGTGTGGGGGTGGTGTGGGTCAGTGATTAGGGGAGTGGGAGCTGATGGGGGTGTGTGCTGTGATATGGGGGAGTGTGGGGGTGGTGTGGGTCAGTGATTAGGGGAGTGGGAGCTGATGGGGGTGTGTGCTGTGATATGGGGGGAGTGTGGGGGTGGAGTGGGTCAGTGATTAGGGGAGTGGGAGCTGATGGGGGTGTGTGCTGTGATATGGGGGGAGTGTGGGGGTGGTGTGGGTCAGTGATTAGGGCAGTGGGAGCTGATGGGGGTGTGTGCTGTGATATGGGGGGAGTGTGGGGGTGGTGTGGGTCAGTGATTAGGGGAGTGGGAGCTGATGGGGGTGTGTGCTGTGGTATGGGGGGAGTGTGGGGGTGGTGTGGGTCAGTGATTAGGGGAGTGGGAGCTGATGGGGGTGTGTGCTGTGATATGGGGGGAGTGTGGGGGTGGTGTGGGTCAGTGATTAGGGGAGTGGGAGCTGATGGGGGTGTGTGCTGTGATATGGGGGGAGTGTGGGGGTGGTGTGGGTCAGTGATTAGGGGAGTGGGAGCTGATGGGGGTGTGTGCTGTGATATGGGGGGAGTGTGGGGGTGGTGTGGGTCAGTGATTAGGGGAGTGGGAGCTGATGGGGGTGTGTGCTGTGATATGGGGGGAGTGTGGGGGTGGTGTGGGTCAGTGATTAGGGGAGTGGGAGCTGATGGGGGTGTGTGCTGTGATATGGGGGGAGTGTGGGGGGTGTGGGTCAGTGATTAGGGCAGTGGGAGCTGATGGGGGTGTGTGCTGTGATATGGGGGGAGTGTGGGGGTGGTGTGGGTCAGTGATTAGGGCAGTGGGAGCTGATGGGGGTGTGTGCTGTGATATGGGGGAGTGTGGGGGTGGTGTGGGTCAGTGATTAGGGGAGTGGGAGCTGATGGGGTGTGTGCTGTGATATGGGGGGAGTGTGGGGGTGGTGTGGGTCAGTGATTAGGGCAGTGGGAGCTGATGGGGGTGTGTGCTGTGATATGGGGGGAGTGTGGGGGTGGTGTGGGTCAGTGATTAGGGCAGTGGGAGCTGATGGGGGTGTGTGCTGTGATATGGGGGGAGTGTGGGGGTGGTGTGGGTCAGTGATTAGGGGAGTGGGAGCTGATGGGGGTGTGTGCTGTGATATGGGGGGAGTGTGGGGGTGGTGTGGGTCAGTGATTAGGGCAGTGGGAGCTGATGGGGGTGTGTGCTGTGATATGGGGGGAGTGTTGGGGTGGTGTGGGTCAGTGATTAGGGCAGTGGGAGCTGATGGGGGTGTGTGCTGTGATATGGGGGAGTGTGGGGGTGGTGTGGGTCAGTGATTAGGGGAGTGGGAGCTGATGGGGGTGTGTGCTGTGATATGGGGGGAGTGTGGGGGTGGTGTGGGTCAGTGATTAGGGGAGTGGGAGCTGATGGGGGTGTGTGCTGTGATATGGGGGGAGTGTGGGGGTGGTGTGGGTCAGTGATTAGGGCAGTGGGAGCTGATGGGGGTGTGTGCTGTGATATGGGGGGAGTGTGGGGGTGGTGTGGGTCAGTGATTAGGGGAGTGGGAGCTGATGGGGGTGTGTGCTGTGATATGGGGGGAGTGTGGGGGTGGTGTGGGTCAGTGATTAGGGGAGTGGGAGCTGATGGGGGTGTGTGCTGTGATATGGGGGGAGTGTGGGGGTGGTGTGGGTCAGTGATTAGGGGAGTGGGAGCTGATGGGGGTGTGTGCTGTGATATGGGGGGAGTGTTGGGGTGGTGTGGGTCAGTGATTAGGGGAGTGGGAGCTGATGGGGGTGTGTGCTGTGATATGGGGGGAGTGTGGGGTGGTGTGGGTCAGTGATTAGGGGAGTGGGAGCTGATGGGGGTGTGTGCTGTGATATGGGGGGAGTGTGGGGGTGGTGTGGGTCAGTGATTAGGGGAGTGGGAGCTGATGGGGGTGTGTGCTGTGATATGGGGGGAGGTGTGGGGGTGGTGTGGGTCAGTGATTAGGGGAGTGGGAGCTGATGGGGGTGTGTGCTGTGATATGGGGGAGTGTGGGGGTGGTGTGGGTCAGTGATTAGGGGAGTGGGAGCTGATGGGGGTGTGTGCTGTGATATGGGGGGAGTGTGGGGGTGGTGTGGGTCAGTGATTAGGGGAGTGGGAGCTGATGGGGTGTGTGCTGTGATATGGGGGGAGTGTGTGGGTGGTGTGGGTCAGTGATTAGGGAGTGGGAGCTGATGGGGGTGTGTGCTGTGATATGGGGGGAGTGTGGGGGTGGTGTGGGTCAGTGATTAGGGGAGTGGGAGCTGATGGGGGTGTGTGCTGTGATATGGGGGGAGTGTGGGGGTGGTGTGGGTCAGTGATTAGGGAGTGGGAGCTGATGGGGGTGTGTGCTGTGATATGGGGGGAGTGTGGGGGTGGTGCTGGTCAGTGATTAGGGGAGTGGGAGCTGATGGGGGTGTGTGCTGTGATATGGGGGGAGTGTGGGGGTGGTGTGGGTCAGTGATTAGGGGAGTGGGAGCTGATGGGGGTGTGTGCTGTGATATGGGGGGAGTGTGGGGGTGGTGTGGGTCAGTGATTAGGGCAGTGGGAGCTGATGGGGGTGTGTGCTGTGATATGGGGGGAGTGTGGGGGTGGTGTGGGTCAGTGATTAGGGAGTGGGAGCTGATGGGGGTGTGTGCTGTGATATGGGGGGAGTGTGGGGGTGGTGTGGGTCAGTGATTAGGGCAGTGGGAGCTGATGGGGGTGTGTGCTGTGATATGGGGGGAGTGTGGGGGTGGTGTGGGTCAGTGATTAGGGGAGTGGGAGCTGATGGGGGTGTGTGCTGTGATATGGGGGAGTGTGGGGGTGGTGTGGGTCAGTGATTAGGGGAGTGGGAGCTGATGGGGGTGTGTGCTGTGATATGGGGGGAGTGTGGGGGTGGTGTGGGTCAGTGATTAGGGGAGTGGGAGCTGATGGGGGGTGTGTGCTGTGATATGGGGGGAGTGTTGGGGTGGTGTGGGTCAGTGATTAGGGGAGTGGGAGCTGATGGGGGTGTGTGCTGTGATATGGGGGGAGTGTTGGGGTGGTGTGGGTCAGTGATTAGGGGAGTGGGAGCTGATGGGGGTGTGTGCTGTGATATGGGGGGAGTGTGGGGGTGGTGTGGGTCAGTGATTAGGGGAGTGGGAGCTGATGGGGTGTGTGCTGTGATATGGGGGAGAGTGGGGGTGGTGTGGGTCAGTGATTAGGGGAGTGGGAGCTGATGGGGGTGTGTGCTGTGATATGGGGGGAGTGTGGGGGTGGTGTGGGTCAGTGATTAGGGGAGTGGGAGCTGATGGGGGTGTGTGCTGTGATATGGGGGGAGTGTGGGGGTGGTGTGGGTCAGTGATTAGGGGCGTGGGAGCTGATGGGGGTGTGTGCTGTGATATGGGGGAGTGTGGGGGTGGTGTGGGTCAGTGATTAGGGGAGTGGGAGCTGATGGGGTGTGTGCTGTGATATGGGGGAGTGTGGGGGTGGTGTGGGTCAGTGATTAGGGCAGTGGGAGCTGATGGGGGTGTGTGCTGTGATATGGGGGAGTGTGGGGGTGGTGTGGGTCAGTGATTAGGGCAGTGGGAGCTGATGGGGGTGTGTGCTGTGATATGGGGGGAGTGTGGGGGTGGTGTGGGTCAGTGATTAGGGGAGTGGGAGCTGATGGGAGTGTGTGCTGTGATATGGGGGGAGTGTGGGGGTGGTGTGTGTCAGTGATTAGGGGAGTGGGAGCTGATGGGGTGTGTGCTGTGATATGGGGGGAGTGTGGGGGTGGTGTGGGTCAGTGATTAGGGGAGTGGGAGCTGATGGGGATGTGTGCTGTGATATGGGGGGAGTGTGGGGGTGGTGTGGGTCAGTGATTAGGGGAGTGGGAGCTGATGGGGGTGTGTGCTGTGATATGGGGGGAGTGTGGGGGTGGTGTGGGTCAGTGATTAGGGCAGTGGGAGCTGATGGGGGTGTGTGCTGTGATATGGGGGGAGTGTGGGGGTGGTGTGGGTCAGTGATTAGGGCAGTGGGAGCTGATGGGAGTGTGTGCTGTGATATGGGGGGAGTGTGGGTGTGGTGTGGGTCAGTGATTAGGGCAGTGGGAGCTGATGGGGGTGTGTGCTGTGATATGGGGGGAGTGTGGGGGTGGTGTGGGTCAGTGATTAGGGGAGTGGGAGCTGATGGGGGTGTGTGCTGTGATATGGGGGGAGTGTGGGGGTGGTGTGGGTCAGTGATTAGGGGAGTGGGAGCTGATGGGGGTGTGTGCTGTGATATGGGGGGAGTGTGGGGGTGGTGTGGGTCAGTGATTAGGGGAGTGGGAGCTGATGGGGGTGTGTGCTGTGATATGGGGGGAGTGTGGGGGTGGTGTGGGTCAGTGATTAGGGCAGTGGGAGCTGATGGGGGTGTGTGCTGTGATATGGGGGGAGTGTGGGGTGGTGTGGGTCAGTGATTAGGGGAGTGGGAGCTGATGGGGGTGTGTGCTGTGATATTGGGGGAGTGTGGGGGTGGTGTGGGTCAGTGATTAGGGCAGTGGGAGCTGATGGGGGTGTGTGCTGTGATATGGGGGGAGTGTGGGGGTGGTGTGGGTCAGTGATTAGGGCAGTGGGAGCTGATGGGGGTGTGTGCTGTGATATGGGGGGAGTGTGGGGGTGGTGTGGGTCAGTGATTAGGGCAGTGGAAGCTGATGGGGGTGTGTGCTGTGATATGGGGGGAGTGTGGGGGTGGTGTGGGTCAGTGATTAGGGGAGTGGGAGCTGATGGGGGTGTGTGCTGTGATATGGGGGGAGTGTGGGGGTGGTGTGGGTCAGTGATTAGGGGAGTGGGAGCTGATGGGTGTGTGTGCTGTGATATGGGGGGTGTGTGGGGGTGGTGTGGGTCAGTGATTAGGGGAGTGGGAGCTGATGGGGGTGTGTGCTGTGATATGGGGGAGTGTTGGGGTGGTGTGGGTCAGTGATTAGGGGAGTGGGAGCTGATGGGGGTGTGTGCTGTGATATGGGGGGAGTGTTGGGGTGGTGTGGGTCAGTGATTAGGGGAGTGGGAGCTGATGGGGGTGTGTGCTGTGATATGGGGGGAGTGTGGGGGTGGTGTGGGTCAGTGATTAGGGGAGTGGGAGCTGATGGGGTGTGTGCTGTGATATGGGGGGAGTGTGGGGGTGGTGTGGGTCAGTGATTAGGGGAGTGGGAGCTGATGGGGGTGTGTGCTGTGATATGGGGGGAGTGTGGGGTGGTGTGGGTCAGTGATGAGGGGAGTGGGAGCTGATGGGAGTGTGTGCTGTGATAAGGGGGAGTGTGGGGGTGGTGTGGGTCAGTGATTAGGGGAGTGGGAGCTGATGGGGTGTGTGCTGTGATATGGGGGAGTGTGGGGGTGGTGTGGGTCAGTGATTAGGGGAGTGGGAGCTGATGGGGTGTGTGCTGTGATATGGGGGGAGTGTGGGGGTGGTGTGGGTCAGTGATTAGGGGAGTGGGAGCTGATGGGAATGTGTGCTGTGATATGGGGGGAGTGTGGGGGTGGTGTGGGTCAGTGATTAGGGGAGTGGGAGCTGATGGGGATGTGTGCTGTGATATGGGGGGAGTGTGGGGGTGGTGTGGGTCAGTGATTAGGGAGTGGGAGCTGATGGGGGTGTGTGCTGTGATATGGGGGGAGTGTGGGGGTGGTGTGGGTCAGTGATTAGGGCAGTGGGAGCTGATGGGGGTGTGTGCTGTGATATGGGGGGAGTGTGGGGGTGGTGTGGGTCAGTGATTAGGGCAGTGGGAGCTGATGGGAGTGTGTGCTGTGATATGGGGGGAGTGTGGGGGTGGTGTGGGTCAGTGATTAGGGCAGTGGGAGCTGATGGGGGTGTGTGCTGTGATATGGGGGGAGTGTGGGGGTGGTGTGGGTCAGTGATTAGGGAGTGGGAGCTGATGGGGGTGTGTGCTGTGATATGGGGGGAGTGTGGGGGTGGTGTGGGTCAGTGATTAGGGCAGTGGGAGCTGATGGGGTTGTGTGCTGTGATATGGGGGGAGTGTGGGGGTGGTGTGGGTCAGTGATTAGGGGAGTGGGAGCTGATGGGGGTATGTGCTGTGATATGGGGGAGGGTGGGGTGGTGCTGGTCAGTGATTAGGGGAGTGGGAGCTGATGGGGGTGTGTGCTGTGATATGGGGGGAGTGTGGGGGTGGAGTGGGTCAGTGATTAGGGGAGTGGGAGCTGATGGGGGGTGTGTGCTGTGATATGGGGGAGTGTTGGGGTGGTGTGTGTCAGTGATTAGGGGAGTGGGAGCTGATGGGGGTGTGTGCTGTGATATGGGGGGAGTGTTGGGGTGGTGTGGGTCAGTGATTAGGGGAGTGGGAGCTGATGGGGGCGTGTGCTGTGATATGGGGGGAGTGTGGGGGTGGTGTGGGTCAGTGATTAGGGGAGTGGGAGCTGATGGGGGTGTGTGCTGTGATATGGGGGAGAGTGGGGGTGGTGTGGGTCAGTGATTAGGGGAGTGGGAGCTGATGGGGGTGTGTGCTGTGATATGGGTGGAGTGTGGGGGTGGTGTGGGTCAGTGATTAGGGGAGTGGGAGCTGATGGGGGTGTGTGCTGTGATATGGGGGGAGTGTGGGGCTGGTGTGGGTCAGTGATGAGGGGCGTGGGAGCTGATGGGAGTGTGTGCTGTGATAAGGGGGTGTGTCGGGGTGGTGTGGGTCAGTGATTAGGGGAGTGGGAGCTGATGGGAGTGTGCGTTGTGAAATGGGGGAGTGTGGGGGTGGTGGGGGTCAGTGATTAGGGCAGTGGGAGCCGATGGGGGTGTGTGCTGTGATATGGGGGCAGTGAGGGGGTGGTGTGGGTCAGTGATTAGGGCAGTGGGAGGTGATGGGGGTGTGTGCTGTGATATGGGGGGAGTGTGGGGGTGGTGTGGGTCAGTGATTAGGGGAGTGGGAGCTGATGGGAGTGTGTGCTGTGATATGGGGGTAGTGTGGGGGTGGTGTGTGTCAGTGATTAGGGGAGTGGGAGCTGATGGGGATGTGTGCTGTGATATGGGGGGAGTGTGGGGGTGGTGTGGGTCAGCGATTAGGGGAGTGGGAGCTGATGGGGATGTGTGCTGTGATATGGGGGGAGTGTGGGGGTGGTGTGGGTCAGCGATTAGCGGAGTGGGAGCTGATGGGGGTGTGTGCTGTGATATGGGGGGTGTGTGGGGGTGGTGTGGGTCAGTGATTAGGGCAGTGGGAGCTGATGGGGGTGTGTGCTGTGATATGGGGGGAGTGTGGGGGTGGTGTGGGTCAGTGATTAGGGCAGTGGGAGCTGATGGCAGTGTGTGCTGTGATATGGGGGGAGTGTGGGTGTGGTGTGGGTCAGTGATTAGGGCAGTGGGAGCTGATGGGGGTGTGTGCTGTGATATGGGGGGAGTGTGGGGGAGGTGTGGGTCAGTGATGAGGGGAGTGGGAGCTGATGGGGGTGTGTGCTGTGATATGGGGGGAGTGTGGGGGTGGTGTGGGTCAGTGATTAGGGGAGTGGGAGCTGATGGGGGTGTGTGCTGTGATATGGGGGGAGTGTGGGGGTGGTGTGGGTCAGTGATTAGGGGAGTGGGAGCTGATGGGGGTATGTGCTGTGATATGGGGGGAGTGTGGGGGTGGTGTGGGTCAGTGATGAGGGCAGTGGGAGCTGATGGGGGTGTGTGCTGTGATATGGGGGGAGTGTGGGGCTGGTGTGGGTCAGTGATTAGGGGAGTGGGAGCTGATGGGGGTGTGTGCTGTGATATGGGGGGAGTGTGGGGGTGGTGTGGGTCAGTGATTAGGGCAGTGGGAGCTGATGGGGGTGTGTGCTGTGATATGGGGGGAGTGTGGGCGTGGTGTGGGTCAGTGATTAGGGGAGTGGGAGCTGATGGGGGTGTGTGCTGTGATATGGGGGGAATGTGGGGGTGGTGTGGGTCAGTGATTAGGGAGTGGGAGCTGATGGGGGTGTGTGCTGTGATATGGGGGGAGTGTGGGGGTGGTGTGGGTCAGTGATTAGGGGAGTGGGAGCTGATGGGGGTGTGTGCTGTGATATGGGGGGAGTGTGGGGGTGGTGTGTGTCAGTGATTAGGGGAGTGGGAGCTGATGGGGGTGTGTGCTGTGATATGGGGGGAGTGTGGGGGTGGAGTGGGTCAGTGATTAGGGCAGTGGGACCTGATGGGAGTGTGTGCTGTGGTATGGGGGGAGTGTGGGGGTGGTGTGGGTCAGTGATTAGGGCAGTGGGAGCTGATGGGGGTGTGTGCTGTGATATGGGGGAGTGTTGGGGTGGTGTGGGTCACTGATTAGGGGAGTGGGAGCTGATGGGGGCGTGTGCTGTGATATGGGGGGAGTGTGGGGGTGGTGTGGGTCAGTGATTAGGGGAGTGGGAGCTGATGGGGGTGTGTGCTGTGATATGGGGGGAGTGTGGGGGTGGTGTGGGTCAGTGATGAGGGCAGTGCGAGCTGATGGGGGTATGTGCTGTGATATGGGGGGAGTGTGGGGGTGGTGTGGGTCAGTGATTAGTGGAGTGGGAGCTGATGGGGGTGTGTGCTGTGGTATGGGGGGAGTGTGGGGGTGGAGTGGGTCAGTGATTAGGGGAGTGGGAGCTGATGGGGGTGTGTGCTGTGGTATGGGGGGAGTGTGGGGGTGGAGTGGGTCAGTGATTAGGGGAGTGGGAGCTGATGGGGGGTGTGTGCTGTGATATGGGGGAGTGTGGGGGTGGTGTGTGTCAGTGATTAGGGGAGTGGGAGCTGATGGGGGTGTGTGCTGTGATATGGGGGGAGTGTTGGGGTGGTGTGGGTCAGTGATTAGGGGAGTGGGAGCTGATGGGGGCGTGTGCTGTGATATGGGGGGAGTGTGGGGGTGGTGTGGGTCAGTGATTAGGGGAGTGGGAGCTGATGAGGGTGTGTGCTGTGATATGGGGGGAGTGTGGGGGTGGTGTGGGTCAGTGATTAGGGGAGTGGGAGCTGATGGGGGTGTGTGCTGTGATATGGGGGGAGTGTGGGGCTGGTGTGGGTCAGTGATTAGGGGCGTGGGAGCTGATGGGAGTGTGTGCTGTGATAAGGGGGTGTGTCGGGGTGGTGTGGGTCAGTGATTAGGGGAGTGGGAGCTGATGGGGGGTGTGTGCTGTGATATGGGGGAGTGTTGGGGTGGTGTGGGTCACTGATTAGGGGAGTGGGAGCTGATGGGGGTGTGTGCTGTGAAATGGGGGGAGTGTGGGGGTGGTGTGGGTCAGTGATTAGGGGAGTGGGAGCTGATGGGGGTGTGTGCTGTGATATGGGGGGAGTGTGGGGGTGGTGTGGGTCAGTGATTAGGGCAGTGGGAGCTGATGGGGGTGTGTGCTGTGATATGGGGGGAGTGTTGGGCTGGTGTGGGTCAGTGATTAGGGCAGTGGGAGCTGATGGGGAGTGTGTGCTGTGATATGGGGGGAGTGTGGGGGTGGTGTGGGTCAGTGATTAGTGCAGTGGGAGCTGATGGGGGTGTGTGCTGTGATATGGGGGGAGTGTGGGGGTGGTGTGGGTCAGTGATTAGGGCAGTGGGAGCTGATGGGGGTGTGTGCTGTGATATGGGGGGAGTGTGGGGGTGGTGTGGGTCAGTGATTAGGGCAGTGCGAGCTGATGGGGGTATGTGCTGTGATATGGGGGGAGTGTGGGGGTGGTGTGGGTCAGTGATTAGGGGAGTGGGAGCTGATGGGGGTGTGTGCTGTGGTATGGGGGGAGTGTGGGGGTGGAGTGGGTCAGTGATTAGGGGAGTGGGAGCTGATGGGGGTGTGTGCTGTGATATGGGGGGAGTGTGGGGGTGGAGTGGGTCAGTGATTAGGGGAGTGGGAGCTGATGGGGGTGTGTGCTGTGATATGGGGGGTGTGGGGTGGTGTGGGTCAGTGATTAGGGGAGTGGGAGCTGATGGGGGTGTGTGCTGTGATATGGGGGGAGTGTTGGGGTGGTGTGGGTCAGTGATTAGGGGAGTGGGAGCTGATGGGGGGTGTGCTGTGATATGGGGGGAGTGTGGGGGTGGTGTGGGTCAGTGATTAGGGGAGTGGGAGCTGATGAGGGTGTGTGCTGTGATATGGGGGGAGTGTGGGGGTGGTGTGGGTCAGTGATTAGGGGAGTGGGAGCTGATGGGGGTGTGTGCTGTGATATGGGGGGAGTGTGGGGCTGGTGTGGGTCAGTGATTAGGGGAGTGGGAGCTGATGGGGGTGTGTGCTGTGATAAGGGGGTGTGTGGGGTGGTGTGGGTCAGTGATTAGGGGAGTGGGAGCTGATGGGGGTGTGTGTGTGATATGGGGGAGTGTGGGGGTGGTGTGGGTCAGTGATTAGGGGAGTGGGAGCTGATGGGGTGTGTGCTGTGATATGGGGGGAGTGTGGGGGTGGTGTGGGTCAGTGATTAGGGGAGTGGGAGCTGATGGCAGTGTGTGCTGTGATATGGGGGGAGTGTGGGGGTGGTGTGTGTCAGTGATTAGGGGAGTGGGAGCTGATGGGGGTGTGTGCTGTGATATGGGGGAGTGTGGGGGTGGTGTGGGTCAGTGATTAGGGCAGTGGGAGCTGATGGGAGTGTGTGCTGTGATATGGGGGAGTGTGGGGGTGGTGTGGGTCAGTGATTAGGGCAGTGGGAGCTGATGGGGGTGTGTGCTGTGATATGGGGCGAGTGTGGGGGTGGTGTGGGTCAGTGATGAGGGGAGTGGGAGCTGATGGGGGTGTGTGCTGTGATATGGGGGGAGTGTGGGGGTGGTGTGGGTCAGTGATGAGGGGAGTGGGAGCTGATGGGGGTGTGTGCTGTGATATGGGGGGAGTGTGGGGGTGGTGTGGGTCAGTGATTAGGGCAGTGGGAGCTGATGGGGGTGTGTGCTGTGATATGGGGGGAGTGTGGGGGTGGTGTGGGTCAGTGATTAGGGCAGTGGAAGCTGATGGGGGTGTGTGCTGTGATATGGGGGTAGTGTGGGGGTGGTGTGGCTCAGTGATTAGGGCAGTGGGAGCTGATGGGGGTGTGTGCTGTGATATGGGGGGAGTGTAGGGGTGGTGTGGGTCAGTGATTAGGGCAGTGGGAGCTGATGGGGGTGTGTGCTGTGATATGGGGGGAGTGTGGGGGTGGTGTGTGTCAGTGATTAGGGGAGTGGGAGCTGATGGGGTGTGTGCTGTGATATGGGGGGAGTGTGGGGATGTGTGGGTCAGTGATTAGGGGAGTGGGAGCTGATGGGGGTGTGTGCTGTGATATGGGGGGAGTGTGGGGGTGGTGTGGGTCAGTGATTAGGGCAGTGGGAGCTGATGGGGGTGTGTGCTGTGATATGGGGGGAGTGTGGGGGTGGTGTGGGTCAGTGATTAGGGCAGTGGGAGCTGATGGGGGTGTGTGCTGTGATATGGGGGTAGTGTGGGCATGGTGTGGGTCAGTGATTCGGGCAGTGGGAGCTGATGGGGGTTATTGCTGTGATAAGGGGGGAGTGTGGGGGTGGTGTGGGTCAGTGATGAGGGCAGTGGGAGCTGATGGGGGTGTGTGCTGTGATATGGGGGGAGTGTTGGGGTGGTGTGGGTCAGTGATTAGGGGAGTGGGAGCTGATGGGGGTGTGTGCTGTGATATGGGGGGAGTGTGGGGTGGTGTGGGTCAGTGATTAGGGGAGTGGGAGCTGATGGGGGTGTGTGCTGTGATATGGGGGGAGTGTGGGGGTGGTGTGGGTCAGTGATTAGGGCAGTGGGAGCTGATGGGGGTGTGTGCTGTGATATGGGGGGAGTGTGGGGGTGGTGTGGGTCAGTGATTAGGGGAGTGGGAGCTGATGGGGGTGTGCTGTGATATGGGGGGAGTGTGGGGGTGGTGTGGGTCAGTGATTAGGGGAGTGGGAGCTGATGGGGGTGTGTGCTGTGATATGGGGGGAGTGTGGGGGTGGTGTGGGTCAGTGATTAGGGGAGTGGGAGCTGATGGGGGTGTGTGCTGTGATATGGGGGGTGTGTCGGGGTTGTGTGGGTCAGTGATTAGGGCAGTGGGAGCTGATGGGGTGTGTGCTGTGATATGGGGGGAGTGTGGGGGGTGGTGTGGGTCAGTGATTAGGGGAGTGGGAGCTGATGGGGGTATGTGCTGTGATATGGGGGAGGGTGGGGTGGTGCTGGTCAGTGATTAGGGGAGTGGGAGCTGATGGGGGTGTGTGCTGTGATATGGGGGGAATGTGGGGGTGGTGCGGGTCAGTGATTAGGGAGTGGGAGCTGATGGGGGTGTGTGCTGTGATATGGGGGGAGTGTGGGGGTGGTGTGGGTCAGTGATTAGGGGAGTGGGAGCTGATGGGGGTGTGTGCTGTGATATGGGGGGAGTGTGGGGGTGGTGTGGGTCAGTGATTAGGGAGTGGGAGCTGATGGGAGTGTGTGCTGTGATATGGGGGGAGTGTGGGGGTGGAGTGGGTCAGTGATTAGGGCAGTGGGACCTGATGGGAGTGTGTGCTGTGGTATGGGGGTAGTGTGGGGCTGGTGTGGGTCAGTGATGAGGGGCGTGGGAGCTGATGGGAGTGTGTGCTGTGATAAGGGGGTGTGTCGGGGTGGTGTGGGTCAGTGATTAGGGGAGTGGGAGCTGATGGGAGTGTGCGTGTGTGTATATGGGGGGAGTGTGGGGGTGGTGTGGGTCAGTGATTAGGGCAGTGGGAGCTGATGGGGGTGTGTGCTGTGATATGGGGGAGTGTTGGGGCGGTGTGGGTCAGTGATTAGGGGAGTGGGAGCTGATGGGGGCGTGTGCTGTGATATGGGGGGAGTGTGGGGCTGGTGTGGGTCAGTGATGAGGGGCGTGGGAGCTGATGGGAGTGTGTGCTGTGATAAGGGGGTGTGTCGGGGTGGTGTGGGTCAGTGATTAGGGGAGTGGGAGCTGATGGGAGTGTGCGTTGTGATATGGGGGAGTGTGGGGGTGGTGTGGGTCAGTGATTAGGGCAGTGGGAGCTGATGGGGGTGTGTGCTGTGATATGGGGGAGTGTTGGGGTGGTGTGGGTCAGTGATTAGGGGAGTGGGAGCTGATGGGGGCGTGTGCTGTGACATGGGGGGAGTGTGGGGGTGGTGTGGGTCAGTGATTAGTGGAGTGGGAGCTGATGGGGGTGTGTGCTGTGATATGGGGGGAGTGTGGGGGTGGTGTGGGTCAGTGATTAGGGGAGTGGGAGCTGATGGGGGTGTGTGCTGTGATATGGGGGAGTGTTGGGGTGGTGTGTGTCAGTGATTAGGGGAGTGGGAGCTGATGGGGGTGTGTGCTGTGATATGGGGGGAGTGTGGGGTGGTGTGGGTCAGTGATTAGGGGAGTGGGAGCTGATGGGGGGTGTGTGCTGTGATATGGGGGGGTGTGTGGGTGGTGGTGTGGGTCAGTGATTAGGGGAGTGGGAGCTGATGGGGGTGTGTGCTGTGATATGGGGGGAGTGTGGGGGTGGTGTGGGTCAGTGATTAGGGCAGTGGGAGCTGATGGGGGTGTGTGCTGTGATATGGGGGGAGTGTGGGGGTGGTGTGGGTCAGTGATTAGGGCAGTGGGAGCTGATGGGGGTGTGTGCTGTGATATGGGGGGAGTGTGGGGCTGGTGTGGGTCAGTGATTAGGGCAGTGGGAGCTGATGGGGGTGTGTGCTGTGATATTGGGGGAGTGTGGGGGTGGTGTGGGTCAGTGATTAGGGCAGTGGGAGCTGATGGGGGTGTGTGCTGTGATATGGGGGGAGTGTGGGGGTGGTGTGGGTCAGTGATTAGGGCAGTGGGAGCTGATGGGGGTGTGTGCTGTGATATGGGGGGAGTGTGGGGGGGGTGTGGGTCAGTGATTAGGGCAGTGCGAGCTGATGGGGGTATGTGCTGTGATATGGGGGGAGTGTGGGGGTGGTGTGGGTCAGTGATTAGGGGAGTGGGAGCTGATGGGGGTGTGTGCTGTGATATGGGGGGAGTGTGGGGGTGGAGTGGGTCAGTGATTAGGGGAGTGGGAGCTGATGGGGGTGTGTGCTGTGATATGGGGGGAGTGTGGGGTGGTGTGGGTCAGTGATTAGGGGAGTGGGAGCTGATGGGGGTGTGTGCTGTGATATGGGGGAGTGTTGGGGTGGTGTGGGTCAGTGATTAGGGGAGTGGGAGCTGATGGGGGTGTGTGCTGTGATATGGGGGGAGTGTGGGGGTGGTGTGGGTCAGTGATTAGGGGAGTGGGAGCTGATGGGGGTGTGTGCTGTGATATGGGGGGAGTGTGGGGGTGGTGTGGGTCAGTGATTAGGGGAGTGGGAGCTGATGGGGGTGTGTGCTGTGATATGGGGGGAGTGTGGGGGTGGTGTGGGTCAGTGATTAGGGGAGTGGGAGCTGATGGGGGTGTGTGCTGTGATATGGGGGGAGTGTGGGGGTGGTGTGGGTCAGTGATGAGGGGCGTGGGAGCTGATGGGAGTGTGTGCTGTGATATGGGGGAGTGTGGGGGTGGTGTGGGTCAGTGATTAGGGGAGTGGGAGCTGATGGGAGTGTGTGCTGTGATATGGGGGAGTGTGGGGGTGGTGTGGGTCAGTGATTAGGGGAGTGGGAGCTGATGGGGGTGTGTGCTGTGATATGGGGGGAGTGTGGGGGTGGTGTGGGTCAGTGATTAGGGGAGTGGGAGCTGATGGGGGTGTGTGCTGTGATATGGGGGAGTGTGGGGGTGGTGTGGGTCAGTGATTAGGGGAGTGGGAGCTGATGGGGGTGTGTGCTGTGATATGGGGGGAGTGTGGGGGTGGTGTGGGTCAGTGATTAGGGCAGTGGGAGCTGATGGGGGTGTGTGCTGTGATATGGGGGGAGTGTGGGGGTGGTGTGGGTCAGTGATTAGGGGAGTGGGAGCTGATGGGGGTGTGTGCTGTGATATGGGGGGAGTGTGGGGGTGGTGTGGGTCAGTGATTAGGGGAGTGGGAGCTGATGGGGGTGTGTGCTGTGATATGGGGGGAGTGTGGGGGTGGTGTGGGTCAGTGATTAGGGCAGTGGGAGCTGATGGGGGTGTGTGCTGTGATATGGGGGGAGTGTGGGGGTGGTGTGGGTCAGTGATTAGGGGAGTGGGAGCTGATGGGGGTGTGTGCTGTGATATGGGGGGAGTGTGGGGGTGGTGTGGGTCAGTGATTAGGGCAGTGGGAGCTGATGGGGGTGTGTGCTGTGATATGGGGGGAGTGTGGGGGTGGTGTGGGTCAGTGATTAGGGCAGTGGGAGCTGATGGGGGTGTGTGCTGTGATATGGGGGGAGTGTGGGTGGTGTGGGTCAGTGATTAGGGCAGTGGGAGCTGATGGGGGTGTGTGCTGTGATATGGGGGGAGTGTGGGGGTGGTGTGGGTCAGTGATTAGGGCAGTGGGAGCTGATGGGGGTGTGTGCTGTGATATGGGGGGAGTGTGGGGGTGGTGTGGGTCAGTGATTAGGGGAGTGGGAGCTGATGGGGGTGTGTGCTGTGATATGGGGGGAGTGTGGGGGTGGTGTGGGTCAGTGATTAGGGGAGTGGGAGCTGATGGGGGTGTGTGCTGTGATATGGGGGGAGTGTGGGGGTGGTGTGGGTCAGTGATTAGGGCAGTGGGAGCTGATGGGGGTGTGTGCTGTGATATGGGGGAGTGTGGGGGTGGTGTGGGTCAGTGATTAGGGCAGTGGGAGCTGATGGGGGTGTGTGCTGTGATATGGGGGGAGTGTGGGGGTGGTGTGGGTCAGTGATTAGGGGAGTGGGAGCTGATGGGGGTGTGTGCTGTGATATGGGGGGAGTGTGGGGTGGTGTGGGTCAGTGATTAGGGGAGTGGGAGCTGATGGGGGTGTGTGCTGTGATATGGGGGGAGTGTGGGGGTGGTGTGGGTCAGTGATTAGGGGAGTGGGAGCTGATGGGGGTGTGTGCTGTGATATGGGGGGAGTGTGGGGGGGTGGTGTGGGTCAGTGATTAGGGCAGTGGGAGCTGATGGGGGTGTGTGCTGTGATATGGGGGGAGTGTGGGGGTGGTGTGGGTCAGTGATTAGGGGAGTGGGAGCTGATGGGGGTGTGTGCTGTGATATGGGGGGAGTGTGGGGGTGGTGTGGGTCAGTGATTAGGGGAGTGGGAGCTGATGGGGGTGTGTGCTGTGATATGGGGGGAGTGTGGGGGTGGTGTGGGTCAGTGATTAGGGCAGTGGGAGCTGATGGGGGTGTGTGCTGTGATATGGGGGGAGTGTGGGGGTGGTGTGGGTCAGTGATTAGGGCAGTGGGAGCTGATGGGGGTGTGTGCTGTGATATGGGGGGAGTGTGGGGGTGGTGTGGGTCAGTGATTAGGGGAGTGGGAGCTGATGGGGGTGTGTGCTGTGATATGGGGGGAGTGTGGGGGTGGTGTGGGTCAGTGATTAGGGCAGTGGGAGCTGATGGGGGTGTGTGCTGTGATATGGGGGGAGTGTGGGGGTGGTGTGGGTCAGTGATTAGGGCAGTGGGAGCTGATGGGGGTGTGTGCTGTGATATGGGGGGAGTGTGGGGGTGGTGTGGCTCAGTGATTAGGGCAGTGGGAGCTGATGGGGGTGTGTGCTGTGATATGGGGAGTGTGGGGGTGGTGTGGGTCAGTGATTAGGGGAGTGGGAGCTGATGGGGGTGTGTGCTGTGATATGGGGGGAGTGTGGGGGTGGTGTGGGTCAGTGATTAGGGGAGTGGGAGCTGATGGGGGTGTGTGCTGTGATATGGGGGGAGTGTGGGGGTGGTGTGGGTCAGTGATTAGGGGAGTGGGAGCTGATGGGGGTGTGTGCTGTGATATGGGGGGAGTGTGGGGGTGGTGTGGGTCAGTGATTAGGGCAGTGGGAGCTGATGGGGGTGTGTGCTGTGATATGGGGGGAGTGTGGGGGTGGTGTGGGTCAGTGATTAGGGGAGTGGGAGCTGATGGGGGTGTGTGCTGTGATATGGGGGGAGTGTGGGGGTGGTGTGGGTCAGTGATTAGGGCAGTGGGAGCTGATGGGGGTGTGTGCTGTGATATGGGGGGAGTGTGGGGGTGGTGTGGGTCAGTGATTAGGGGAGTGGGAGCTGATGGGGGTGTGTGCTGTGAGATGGGGGGAGTGTGGGGGTGGTGTGGGTCAGTGATTAGGGCAGTGGGAGCTGATGGGGGTGTGTGCTGTGATATGGGGGGAGTGTGGGGGTGGTGTGGGTCAGTGATTAGGGGAGTGGGAGCTGATGGGGGTGTGTGCTGTGATATGGGGGGAGTGTGGGGGTGGTGTGGGTCAGTGATTAGGGGAGTGGGAGCTGATGGGGGTGTGTGCTGTGATATGGGGGGAGTGTGGGGGTGGTGTGGGTCAGTGATTAGGGGAGTGGGAGCTGATGGGGGTGTGTGCTGTGATATGGGGGGAGTGTGGGGGTGGTGTGGGTCAGTGATTAGGGCAGTGGGAGCTGATGGGGGTGTGTGCTGTGATATGGGGGAGTGTGGGGGTGGTGTGGGTCAGTGATTAGGGCAGTGGGAGCTGATGGGGGTGTGTGCTGTGATATGGGGGAGTGTGGGGGTGGTGTGGGTCAGTGATTAGGGCAGTGGGAGCTGATGGGGGTGTGTGCTGTGATATGGGGGGAGTGTTGGGGTGGTGTGGGTCAGTGATTAGGGGAGTGGGAGCTGATGGGGGTGTGTGCTGTGATATGGGGGGAGTGTGGGGGTGGTGTGGGTCAGTGATTAGGGGAGTGGGAGCTGATGGGGGTGTGTGCTGTGATATGGGGGGAGTGTGGGGGTGGTGTGGGTCAGTGATTAGGGGAGTGGGAGCTGATGGGGGTGTGTGCTGTGATATGGGGGGAGTGTGGGGGTGGTGTGGGTCAGTGATTAGGGGAGTGGGAGCTGATGGGGGTGTGTGCTGTGATATGGGGGGAGTGTGGGGGTGGTGTGGGTCAGTGATTAGGGGAGTGGGAGCTGATGGGGGTGTGTGCTGTGATATGGGGGGAGTGTGGGGTGGTGTGGGTCAGTGATTAGGGCAGTGGGAGCTGATGGGGGTGTGTGCTGTGATATGGGGGGAGTGTGGGGGTGGTGTGGGTCAGTGATTAGGGGAGTGGGAGCTGATGGGGGTGTGTGCTGTGATATGGGGGAGTGTGGGGTGGTGTGGGTCAGTGATTAGGGGAGTGGGAGCTGATGGGGGTGTGTGCTGTGATATGGGGGGAGTGTGGGGGTGGTGTGGGTCAGTGATTAGGGGAGTGGGAGCTGATGGGGGTGTGTGCTGTGATATGGGGGGAGTGTGGGGGTGGTGTGGGTCAGTGATTAGGGGAGTGGGAGCTGATGGGGGTGTGTGCTGTGATATGGGGGGAGTGTGGGGGTGGTGTGGGTCAGTGATTAGGGGAGTGGGAGCTGATGGGGTGTGTGCTGTGATATGGGGGGAGTGTGGGGGTGGTGTGGGTCAGTGATTAGGGCAGTGGGAGCTGATGGGAGTGTGTGCTGTGATATGGGGGAGTGTGGGGGTGGTGTGGGTCAGTGATTAGGGCAGTGGGAGCTGATGGGGGGTGTGTGCTGTGATATGGGGGAGTGTTGGGGTGGTGTGGGTCAGTGATTAGGGGAGTGGGAGCTGATGGGGGTGTGTGCTGTGATATGGGGGGAGTGTGGGGGTGGTGTGGGTCAGTGATTAGGGGAGTGGGAGCTGATGGGGGTGTGTGCTGTGATATGGGGGGAGTGTGGGGGTGGTGTGGGTCAGTGATTAGGGGAGTGGGAGCTGATGGGGGTGTGTGCTGTGATATGGGGGGAGTGTGGGGGTGGTGTGGGTCAGTGATTAGGGGAGTGGGAGCTGATGGGGGTGTGTGCTGTGATATGGGGGAGTGTTGGGGGTGGTGTGGGTCAGTGATTAGGGGAGTGGGAGCTGATGGGGGTGTGTGCTGTGATATGGGGGGAGTGTGGGGGTGGTGTGGGTCAGTGATTAGGGGAGTGGGAGCTGATGGGGGTGTGTGCTGTGATATGGGGGGAGTGTGGGGGTGGTGTGGGTCAGTGATTAGGGGAGTGGGAGCTGATGGGGGTGTGTGCTGTGATATGGGGGGAGTGTGGGGGTGGTGTGGGTCAGTGATTAGGGGAGTGGGAGCTGATGGGGGTGTGTGCTGTGATATGGGGGGAGTGTGGGGGTGGTGTGGGTCAGTGATTAGGGGAGTGGGAGCTGATGGGGGTGTGTGCTGTGATATGGGGGTGTGTGGGGGTGGTGTGGGTCAGTGATTAGGGGAGTGGGAGCTGATGGGAGTGTGTGCTGTGATATGGGGGAGTGTGGGGGTGGTGTGGGTCAGTGATTAGGGCAGTGGGAGCTGATGGGGGTGTGTGCTGTGATATGGGGGAGTGGTGGGGTGGTGTGTGTCAGTGATTAGGGCAGTGGGAGCTGATGGGGGTGTGTGCTGTGATATGGGGGGAGTGTGGGGGTGGTGTGGGTCAGTGATTAGGGGAGTGGGAGCTGATGGGGATGTGTGCTGTGATATGGGGGGAGTGTGGGGGTGGTGTGGGTCAGTGATTAGGGGAGTGGGAGCTGATGGGGATGTGTGCTGTGATATGGGGGGAGTGTGGGGGTGGTGTGGGTCAGTGATTAGGGAGTGGGAGCTGATGGGGGGTGTGTGCTGTGATATGGGGGAGTGTGGGGGTGGTGTGGGTCAGTGATTAGGGCAGTGGGAGCTGATGGGGGTGTGTGCTGTGATATGGGGGGAGTGTGGGGGTGGTGTGGGTCAGTGATTAGGGCAGTGGGAGCTGATGGGGGTGTGTGCTGTGATATGGGGGGAGTGTGGGGGTGGTGTGGGTCAGTGATTAGGGCAGTGGGAGCTGATGGGGGTGTGTGCTGTGATATGGGGGGAGTGTGGGGGTGGTGTGGGTCAGTGATTAGGGGAGTGGGAGCTGATGGGGGTGTG
This sequence comes from Hemiscyllium ocellatum, assembly GCF_020745735.1. Lineage (NCBI taxonomy): Eukaryota > Metazoa > Chordata > Chondrichthyes > Orectolobiformes > Hemiscylliidae > Hemiscyllium > Hemiscyllium ocellatum. The sequence continues at coordinate 107,017 of NW_026867602.1, forward strand.
TGCTGTGATATGGGGGGAGTGTGGGGGTGGTGTGGGTCAGTGATTAGGGCAGTGGGAGCTGATGGGGTTGTGTGCTGTGATATGGGGGGAGTGTGGGGGTGGTGTGGGTCAGTGATTAGGGGAGTGGGAGCTGATGGGGGTGTGTGCTGTGATATGGGGGGGTGTGGGGTGGTGTGGTCAGTGATTAGGGGAGTGGGAGCTGATGGGGGTGTGTGCTGTGATATGGGGGGAGTGTGGGGGTGGTGTGGGTCAGTGATTAGGGGAGTGGGAGCTGATGGGGGTGTGTGCTGTGATATGGGGGGAGTGTGGGGGTGGTGTGGGTCAGTGATTAGGGGAGTGGGAGCTGATGGGGTGTGTGCTGTGATATGGGGGGAGTGTGGGGGTGGTGTGGGTCAGTGATTAGGGGAGTGGGAGCTGATGGGAGTGTGTGCTGTGATATGGGGGGAGTGTGGGGGTGGTGTGGGTCAGTGATTAGGGGAGTGGGAGCTGATGGGGGTGTGTGCTGTGATATGGGGGGAGTGTGGGGTGGTGTGGGTCAGTGATTAGGGGAGTGGGAGCTGATGGGGGTGTGTGCTGTGATATGGGGGGAGTGTGGGGGTGGTGTGGGTCAGTGATTAGGGGAGTGGGAGCTGATGGGGGTGTGTGCTGTGATATGGGGGAGTGTTGGGGTGGTGTGGGTCAGTGATTAGGGGAGTGGGAGCTGATGGGGGTGTGTGCTGTGATATGGGGGGAGTGTGGGGTGGTGTGGGTCAGTGATTAGGGCAGTGGGAGCTGATGGGAGTGTGTGCTGTGATATGGGGGGAGTGTGGGGGTGGTGTGGGTCAGTGATTAGGGCAGTGGGAGCTGATGGGGGTGTGTGCTGTGATATGGGGGAGTGTTGGGGTGGTGTGGGTCAGTGATTAGGGGAGTGGGAGCTGATGGGGGTGTGTGCTGTGATATGGGGGGAGTGTGGGGGTGGTGTGGGTCAGTGATTAGGGGAGTGGGAGCTGATGGGGGTGTGTGCTGTGATATGGGGGGAGTGTGGGTGAGTGTGGGTCAGTGATTAGGGGAGTGGGAGCTGATGGGGGGTGTGCTGTGATATGGGGGGAGTGTGGGGGTGGTGTGGGTCAGTGATTAGGGGAGTGGGAGCTGATGGGGGTGTGTGCTGTGATATGGGGGGAGTGTGGGGGTGGTGTGGGTCAGTGATGAGGGCAGTGGGAGCTGATGGGGGTGTGTGCTGTGATATGGGGGGAGTGTGGGGGTGGTGTGGGTCAGTGATTAGGGAGTGGGAGCTGATGGGGGTGTGTGCTGTGATATGGGGGGAGTGTGGGGGTGGTGTGGGTCAGTGATTAGGGGAGTGGGAGCTGATGGGGGTGTGTGCTGTGATATGGGGGGAGTGTTGGGGTGGTGTGGGTCAGTGATTAGGGGAGTGGGAGCTGATGGGGGTGTGTGCTGTGATATGGGGGGAGTGTGGGGTGGTGTGGGTCAGTGATTAGGGGAGTGGGAGCTGATGGGGGTGTGTGCTGTGATATGGGGGGAGTGTGGGTGTGGTGTGGGTCAGTGATTAGGGGAGTGGGAGCTGATGGGTGTGTGTGCTGTGATATGGGGGGAGTGTGGGGGTGGAGTGGGTCAGTGATTAGGGGAGTGGGAGCTGATGGGGGTGTGTGCTGTGGTATGGGGGGAGTGTGGGGGTGGAGTGGGTCAGTGATTAGGGGAGTGGGAGCTGATGGGGGGTGTGTGCTGTGATATGGGGGAGTGTTGGGGTGGTGTGTGTCAGTGATTAGGGGAGTGGGAGCTGATGGGGGTGTGTGCTGTGATATGGGGGGAGTGTTGGGGTGGTGTGGGTCAGTGATTAGGGGAGTGGGAGCTGATGGGGGCGTGTGCTGTGATATGGGGGGAGTGTGGGGGTGGTGTGGGTCAGTGATTAGGGGAGTGGGAGCTGATGAGGGTGTGTGCTGTGATATGGGGGGAGTGTGGGGGTGGTGTGGGTCAGTGATTAGGGGAGTGGGAGCTGATGGGGGTGTGTGCTGTGATATGGGGGGAGTGTGGGGCTGGTGTGGGTCAGTGATGAGGGGCGTGGGAGCTGATGGGGTGTGTGCTGTGATAAGGGGGTGTGTCGGGGTGGTGTGGGTCAGTGATTAGGGGAGTGGGAGCTGATGGGAGTGTGCGTTGTGATATGGGGGAGTGTGGGGGTGGTGTGGGTCAGCGATTAGGGGAGTGGGAGCTGATGGGAATGTGTGCTGTGATATGGGGGGAGTGTGGGGGTGGTGTGGGTCAGCGATTAGCGGAGTGGGAGCTGATGGCAGTGTGTGCTGTGATATGGGGGGAGTGTGGGGGTGGTGTGGGTCAGTGATTAGGGGAGTGGGAGCTGATGGGGGTGTGTGCTGTGATATGGGGGAGTGAGGGGGTGGTGTGGGTCAGTGATTAGGGCAGTGGGAGCTGATGGCAGTGTGTGCTGTGATATGGGGGGAGTGTGGGTGTGGTGTGGGTCAGTGATTAGGGCAGTGGGAGCTGATGGGGGTGTGTGCTGTGATATGGGGCGAGTGTGGGGGTGGTGTGGGTCAGTGATGAGGGGAGTGGGAGCTGATGGGGGTGTGTGCTGTGATATGGGGGGAGTGTGGGGGTGGTGTGGGTCAGTGATGAGGGGAGTGGGAGCTGATGGGGGTGTGTGCTGTGATATGGGGGGAGTGTGGGGGTGGTGTGGGTCAGTGATTAGGGCAGTGGGAGCTGATGGGGGTGTGTGCTGTGATATGGGGGGAGTGTGGGGGTGGTGTGGGTCAGTGATTAGGGCAGTGGAAGCTGATGGGGGTGTGTGCTGTGATATGGGGGTAGTGTGGGGGTGGTGTGGGTCAGTGATTAGGGCAGTGGGAGCTGATGGGGGTGTGTGCTGTGATATGGGGGGAGTGTAGGGGTGGTGTGGGTCAGTGATTAGGGCAGTGGGAGCTGATGGGGGTGTGTGCTTTGATATGGGGGGAGTGTGGGGGTGGTGTGTGTCAGTGATTAGGGGAGTGGGAGCTGATGGGGGTGTGTGCTGTGATATGGGGGGAGTATGGGGATGATGTGGGTCAGTGATTAGGGGAGTGGGAGCTGATGGGGGTGTGTGCTGTGATATGGGGGGAGTGTGGGGGTGGTGTGGGTCAGTGATTAGGGCAGTGGGAGCTGATGGGGGTGTGTGCTGTGATATGGGGGGAGTGTGGGGGTGGTGTGGGTCAGTGATTAGGGCAGTGGGAGCTGATGGGGGTGTGTGCTGTGATATGGGGGTAGTGTGGGCATGGTGTGGGTCAGTGATTCGGGCAGTGGGAGCTGATGGGGGTGTGTGCTGTGATAAGGGGGGAGTGTGGGGGTGGTGTGGGTCAGTGATGAGGGCAGTGGGAGCTGATGGGGGTGTGTGCTGTGATATGGGGGGAGTGTTGGGGTGGTGTGGGTCAGTGATTAGGGGAGTGGGAGCTGATGGGGGTATGTGCTGTGATATGGGGGGAGTGTGGGGCTGGTGTGGGTCAGTGATTAGGGGAGTGGGAGCTGATGGGGGTATGTGCTGTGATATGGGGGGAGTGTGGGGTGGTGTGGGTCAGTGATTAGGGCAGTGGGAGCTGATGGGGGTGTGTGCTGTGATATGGGGGGAGTGTGGGGGTGGTGTGGGTCAGTGATTAGGGGAGTGGGAGCTGATGGGGGTGTGTGCTGTGACATGGGGGGAGTGTGGGGGTGGTGTGGTTCAGTGATTAGGGGAGTGGGAGCTGATGGGGGTGTGTGCTGTGACATGGGGGGAGTGTGGGGGTGGTGTGGGTCAGTGATTAGTGGAGTGGGAGCTGATGGGGGTGTGTGCTGTGATTTGGGGGGTGTGTCGGGGTTGTGTGGGTCAATGGTTAGGGCAGTGGGAGCTGATGGGGTTGTGTGCTGTGATATGGGGGGAGTGTGGGGGTGGTGCGGGTCAGTGATTAGGGGAGTGGGAGCTGATGGGGGTATGTGCTGTGATATGGGGGAGGGTGGGGTGGTGCTGGTCAGTGATTAGGGGAGTGGGAGCTGATGGGGGTGTGTGCTGTGATATGGGGGGAATGTGGGGGTGGTGCGGGTCAGTGATTAGGGGAGTGGGAGCTGATGGGGGTGTGTGCTGTGATATGGGGGGAGTGTGGGGGTGGTGTGGGTCAGTGATTAGGGGAGTGGGAGCTGATGGGGGTGTGTGCTGTGATATGGGGGGAGTGTGGGGGTGGTGTGGGTCAGTGATTAGGGGAGTGGGAGCTGATGGGAGTGTGTGCTGTGATATGGGGGGAGTGTGGGGGTGGAGTGGGTCAGTGATTAGGGCAGTGGGACCTGATGGGAGTGTGTGCTGTGGTATGGGGGTAGTGTGGGGCTGGTGTGGGTCAGTGATGAGGGGCGTGGGAGCTGATGGGAGTGTGTGCTGTGATAAGGGGGTGTGTCGGGGTGGTGTGGGTCAGTGATTAGGGGAGTGGGAGCTGATGGGAGTGTGCGTTGTGATATGGGGGAGTGTGGGGGTGGTGTGGGTCAGTGATTAGGGCAGTGGGAGCTGATGGGGGGTGTGTGCTGTGATATGGGAGAGTGTTGGGGCGGTGTGGGTCACTGATTAGGGGAGTGGGAGCTGATGGGGGCGTGTGCTGTGATATGGGGGGAGTGTGGGGCTGGTGTGGGTCAGTGATGAGGGGCGTGGGAGCTGATGGGAGTGTGTGCTGTGATAAGGGGGTGTGTGGGGTGGTGTGGGTCAGTGATTAGGGGAGTGGGAGCTGATGGGAGTGTGCGTTGTGATATGGGGGAGTGTGGGGGTGGTGTGGGTCAGTGATTAGGGCAGTGGGAGCTGATGGGGGGTGTGTGCTGTGATATGGGAGAGTGTTGGGGTGGTGTGGGTCACTGATTAGGGGAGTGGGAGCTGATGGGGGCGTGTGCTGTGACATGGGGGGAGTGTGGGGGTGGTGTGGGTCAGTGATTAGGGGAGTGGGAGCTGATGGGGGTGTGTGCTGTGATATGGGGGGAGTGTGGGGATGGTGTGGGTCAGTGATGAGGGCAGTGCGAGCTGATGGGGGTATGTGCTGTGATATGGGGGGAGTGTGGGGGTGGAGTGGGTCAGTGATTAGGGGAGTGGGAGCTGATGGGGGGTGTGTGCTGTGATATGGGGGGAGTGTTGGGGTGGTGTGGGTCAGTGATTAGGGGAGTGGGAGCTGATGGGGGCGTGTGCTGTGATATGGGGGGAGAGTGGGGGTGGTGTGGGTCAGTGATTAGGGGAGTGGGAGCTGATGGGGGTGTGTGCTGTGATATGGGGGGAGTGTGGGGGTGGTATGGGTCAGTGATAAGGGGAGTGGGAGCTGATGGGGGTGTGTGCTGTGATATGGGGGGAGTGTGGGGCTGGTGTGGGTCAGTGATGAGGGGCGTGGGAGCTGATGGGAGTGTGTGCTGTGATAAGGGGGTGTGTCGGGGTGGTGTGGGTCAGTGATTAGGGGAGTGGGAGCTGATGGGAGTGTGCGTTGTGATATGGGGGAGTGTGGGGGTGGTGGGGGTCAGTGATTAGGGCAGTGGGAGCCGATGGGGGTGTGTGCTGTGATATGGGGGCAGTGAGGGGGTGGTGTGGGTCAGTGATTAGGGCAGTGGGAGGTGATGGGGGTGTGTGCTGTGATATGGGGGGAGTGTGGGGGTGGTGTGGGTCAGTGATTAGGGGAGTGGGAGCTGATGGGAATGTGTGCTGTGATATGGGGGGAGTGTGGGGGTGGTGTGGGTCAGCGATTAGGGGAGTGGGAGCTGATGGGAATGTGTGCTGTGATATGGGGGGAGTGTGGGGGTGGTGTGGGTCAGCGATTAGCGGAGTGGGAGCTGATGGGGGTGTGTGCTGTGATATCGGGGGAGTGTGGGGGTGGTGTGGGTCAGTGATTAGGGCAGTGGAAGCTGATGGGGGTGTGTGCTGTGATATGGGGGGAGTGTGGGGGTGGTGTGGGTCAGTGATTTGGGCAGTGGGAGCTGATGGCAGTGTGTGCTGTGATATGGGGGGAGTGTGGGTGTGGTGTGGGTCAGTGATTAGGGCAGTGGGAGCTGATGGGGGTGTGTGCTGTGACATGGGGGGAGTGTGGGGGTGGTGTGGGTCAGTGATTAGTGGAGTGGGAGCTGATGGGGGTGTGTGCTGTGATTTGGGGGGAGTGTCGGGGTTGTGTGGGTCAATGGTTAGGGCAGTGGGAGCTGATGGGGTTGTGTGCTTTGATATGGGGGGAGTGTGGGGGTGGTGCGGGTCAGTGATTAGGGGAGTGGGAGCTGATGGGGGTATGTGCTGTGATATGGGGGAGGGTGGGGTGGTACTGGTCAGTGATTAGGGGAGTGGGAGCTGATGGGGGTGTGTGCTGTGATATGGGGGGAATGTGGGGGTGGTGCGGGTCAGTGATTAGGGGAGTGGGAGCTGATGGGGGTGTGTGCTGTGATATGGGGGGAGTGTGGGGGTGGTGTGGGTCAGTGATTAGGGGAGTGGGAGCTGATGGGGGTGTGTGCTGTGATATGGGGGGAGTGTGGGGGTGGTGTGGGTCAGTGATTAGGGGAGTGGGAGCTGATGGGAGTGTGTGCTGTGATATGGGGGGAGTGTGGGGGTGGTGTGGGTCAGTGATTAGGGGAGTGGGAGCTGATGGGCGTGTGTGCTGTGATATGGGGGGAGTGTGGGGGTGGTGTGGGTCAGTGATTAGGGGAGTGGGAGCTGATGGGGGTGTGTGCTGTGGTATGGGGGGAGTGTCGGGGTGGTGTGGGTCTGTGATTAGGGGAGTGGGAGCTGATGGGGGGTGTGTGCTGTGATATGGGGGAGTGTTGGGGTGGTGTGTGTCAGTGATTAGGGGAGTGGGAGCTGATGGGGGTGTGTGCTGTGATATGGGGGGAGTGTTGGGGTGGTGTGGGTCAGTGATTAGGGCAGTGGGACCTGATGGGAGTGTGTGCTGTGGTATGGGGGGAGTGTGGGGGTGGTGTGGGTCAGTGATTAGGGCAGTGGGAGCTGATGGGGGGTGTGTGCTGTGATATGGGGGAGTGTTGGGGTGGTGTGTGTCAGTGATTAGGGGAGTGGGAGCTGATGGGGGTGTGTGCTGTGATATGGGGGGAGTGTGGGGGCGGTGTGGGTCAGTGATTAGGGGAGTGGGAGCTGATGGGGGCGTGTGCTGTGATATGGGGGGAGTGTGGGTGCAGTGTGGGTCAGTGATTAGGGGAGTGGGAGCTGATGGGGGCGTGTGCTGTGATATGGGGGGAGTGTGGGGGTGGTGTGGGTCAGTGATTAGGGGAGTGGGAGCTGATGGGGGTGTGTGCTGTGATATGGGGGGAGTGTGGGGGTGGTGTGGGTCAGTGATGAGGGCAGTGCGAGCTGATGGGGGTATGTGCTGTGATATGGGGGGAGTGTGGGGGTGGTGTGGGTCAGTGATTAGGGGAGTGGGAGCTGATGGGCGTGTGTGCTGTGGTATGGGGGGAGTGTGGGGGTGGTGTGGGTCAGTGATTAGGGGAGTGGGAGCTGATGGGGGCTGTGTGCTGTGATATGGGGGAGTGTTGGGGTGGTGTGTGTCAGTGATTAGGGGAGTGGGAGCTGATGGGGGTGTGTGCTGTGATATGGGGAATGTTGGGGTGGTGTGGGTCTGTGATTAGGGGAGTGGGAGCTGATGGGGGCGTGTGCTGTCAAATGGGGGGAGTGTGGGTCAGTGATTAGGGGAGTGGGAGATGATGGGGGCGTGTGCTGTGATATGGGGGGAGTGTGGGGGTGGTGTGGGTCAGTGATTAGGGGAGTCGGAGCTGATGGGGGTGTGTGCAGTGATATGGGGGGAGTGTGGGGGTGGAGTGGGTCAGTGATGAGGGCAGTGGGAGCTGATGGGGTTGTGTGCTGTGATATGGGGGAGTGTGGGTTGGTGTGGGTCAGTGATTAGGGGAGTGGGAGCTGATGGGGTTGTGTGCTGTGATATGGGGGAGTGTGGGTTGGTGTGGGTCAGTGATTAGGGGAGTGGGAGCTGATGGGGTTGTGTGCTGTGATATGGGGGGAGTGTGGGGGTGGTGTGGGTCAGTGATTAGGGGAGTGGGAGCTGATGGGGGCGTGTGCTGTGATATGGGGGGAGTGTGGGGGTTGGTGTGGGTCAGCGATTAGGGGAGTGGGAGCTGATGGGGGTGTGTGCTGTGATATGGGGGGAATGTGGGGGTGGTGTGGGTCAGTGATTAGGGGAGTGGGAGCTGATGGGGTTGTGTGCTGTGATATGGGGGGAGTGTGTGGGTGGTGTGTGTCAGTGATTAGGGGAGTGGGAGCTGATGGGAGTGTGCGTTGTGATAAGGGAGGAGTGTGGGGGTGGTGGGGGTCAGTGATTAGGGGAGTGGGAGCTGGTGGGGGTGTGTGCTGTGATATGGGGGGAGTGTGGGGGTGGTGTGGGTCAGTGATTAGGGCAGTGGGAGCTGATGGGGGCGTGTGCTGTGATATGGGGGCAGTGAGGGTGTGGTGTGGGTCAGTCATTAGGGCAGTGGGAGCTGATGGGGGTGTGTGCTGTGATATGGGGGCAGTGAGGGGGTGGTGTGGGTCAGTCATTAGGGCAGTGGGAGCTGATGGGGGTGTGTGCTGTGATATGGGGGGAGTGTGGGGGTGGTGTGGTTCAGTGATTAGGGGAGTGGGAGCTGATGGGGGTGTGTGCTGTGATATGGGGGGAGTGTGGGGGTGGTGTGGGTCAGCGATTAGGGGAGTGGGAGCTGATGGGGGTGTGTGCTGTGATATGGGGGGAGTGTGGGGGTGGTGTGGGTCAGTGATTAGGGGAGTGGGAGCTGATGGGAATGTGTGCTGTGATATGGGGGGAGTGTGTTGATGGTGTGGGTCAGTGATTAGGGGAGTGGGAGCTGATGGGGGTGTGTGCTGTGATATGGGGGAGTGTGGGGTGGTGTGTGTCAGCGATTAGGGGAGTGGGAGCTGATGGGGGTGTGTGCTGTGATATGGGGGAGTGAGGGGGTCGTGTGGGTCAGTGATTAGGGCAGTGGGAGCTGATGGCGGTGTGTGCTGTGATATGGGGGTAGTGTGGGGGTGGTGTGGGTCAGTGATTAGGGGAGTGGGAGCTGATGGGGGTGTGTGCTGCGATATGGGGGGAGTGTGGGGGTGGTGTCGGTCAGTGATTAGGGCAGTGGGAGCTGATGGGGGTGTGTGCTGTGATATGGGGGAGTGTGGGCGTGGTGTGGGTCAGTGATGAGGGGAGTGGGAGCTGATGGGGGTGTGTGCTGTGATATGGGGGAGTGTGGGCGTGGTGTGGGTCAGTGATGAGGGGAGTGTGAGCAGATGGGGGTGTGTGCTGTGATATGGGGGGAGTGTGGGGGTGGTGTGGGTCAGTGATGAGGGCAGTGGGAGCTGATGGGTGTGTGCAGTGATATGGGGGAGTATGGGGGAGGTGGGCAGTGATCGTCCGAGTTGGGGGCAGTGCAGTGAGGGGCATACAGTACCCTGTTACCTGGGCTGGCCTGGCACTTACAGGGTTAAATGGGAACTAATGCTAAACCAATATCACTCGTTTGTTCAAAGTCTGGGAGGCTTGGTGCTGACTCATGGTGAGAGTGTTGAAAGTTCGGTACGTTCCTGTAGTTCCCACCCTTTCACTGATCGTCTGATAGTCTGCTGTGGTCAGTGTGTTTCAGAAGGTGAATACCAAAATATCTCGCAACTCAAAGAATGTGCCCCCACCTCTTTCCGAGACACACCCTGTCACACCCTCTCCATCCACCCCGGCCACCTCACAGACACCAGCTGCCTCCTCACCTCTCTCAAAGGTCTGTCTTCGTCAGCGCTGAGGGAGGGGGCGCTGTGGGAGGGTCAGTGCGGAGTGAGTGGGTGCTGAGGGAGGGGGCGCTGTGGGAGGGTCAGTGCTGAGTGAGTGGGTGCTGTGGGAGGGTCAGTGCTGAGTGAGTGGGTGCTGTGGGCGGGTCAGTGCTGAGGGAGGGGGCGCTGTGGGAGGGTCAGTGCTGAGTGAGTGGGTGCTGAGGGAGGGTCAGTGCTGAGGGAGCGGGTGCTGTGGGAGGGTCAGTGCTGAGGGAGCGGGTGCTGTGGGAGGGTCAGTGCTGAGGGAGCGGGTGCTGTGGGAGGGTCAGTGCTGAGGGAGTGGGCGTTGTGGGTGGGTCAGTGCTGAGGGAGTGGGTGCCGTGGGAGGGTCAGTGCTGAGGGAGCGGGTGCTATGGGAGGGTCAGTGCTGTGGGAGGGTCAGTGCTGAGGGAGCGGGTGCTGTGGGAGGGTCAGTGCTGAGGGAGCAGGTGCTGTGGGAGGGTCAGTGCTGAGGGAGTGGGTGCTGTGGGAGGGTCAGTGCTGAGGGAGCGGGTGCTGTGGGAGGGTCAGTGCTGAGGGAGCGGGCGCTGTGGGTGGGTCAGTGCTGAGGGAGCGGGTGCTGTGGGAGTGTCAGTGCTAAGGGAGCAGGCACTGTGGGAGCATCAGTGGGTGTGTCCAGTGATGGGGGGTGGTGTGTGTGCGGTGATTGGGTGTTGGGTGTGCGCGGTGATGGGGTGTTGGGTGTGTGCGGTGATGGGGTGTTGGGTGTGTGTGCGGTGATGGGGTGTTGGGTGTGCGCGGTGATGGGGTGTTGTGTGTGCGCGGTGATTGGGTGTTGGGTGTGCGCGGTGATGGGGTGTTGGGTGTGTGTGGTATTGGGTGTGTGTGGTGATGGGGTGTTGGGTGTGTGTGGTGATGGGGTGTTGGATGTGTGAGGTGATGGGGTGTTGGGTGTGCGCGGTGATGGGATGTTGTGTGTGCGCGGTGATGGGGTGTTGGGTGTGCGCGGTGATGGGGTGTTGGGTGTGCGCGGTGATGGGGTGTTGGGTGTGTGCGGTGATGGGATGTTGGGTGTGTGTGGTGATGGGATGTTGTGTGTGCGTGGTGATGGGGTGTTGGGTGTGCGCGGTGATGGGGTGTTGGGTGTGTGCGGTGATGGGGTGTTGGGTGTGCGCGGTGATGGGGTGTTGGATGTGTGTGGTGATGGGGTGTTGGATGTGTGTGGTGATGGGGTGTTGGGTGTGCGCGGTGATGGGGTGTTGGGTGTGTGAGTGATGGGGTGTTGGGTGTGTGTGGTGTTGGGTGTGTGTGGTGATGGGGTGTTGGGTGTGTGTGGTGTTGGGTGTGTGCGGTGATGGGGTGTTGGGTGTGTGCGGTGATGGGGTGTTGGGTGTGCGCGGTGATGGGGTGTTGGGAGTGCGCGGTGATGGGGTGTTGGGTGTGTGCAGTAATGGGGTGTTGGGTGTGTGTGGTGATGGGGTGTTGGGTGTGTGCAGTAATGGGCTGTTGGGTGTGTGCGGTGATGGGGTGTTGGGTGTGTGCGGTGATGTGTTGTGTGTGTGCGCGGTGATGGAGTGTTGGGTGTGTGCGGTGATGGGGTGTTGGGTGTGTGCGGTGATGGGGTGTTGGGTGTGCGCGGTGATGTGTTGTGTGTGTGCGCGGTGATGGGGTGTTGGGTGTGTGCGGTGATGGGGTGTTGGGTGTGTGTGGTGATGGGGTGTTGGGTATGTGCGGTGATGGGGTGTTGGGTGTGTGCGGTGATGTGTTGTGTGTGGTGTTGGGTGTGTGTGGTGTTGGGGTGTTGGGTGTGCGCGGTGATGGGGTGTTGGGTGTGCGCGGTGATGGGGTGTTGGGTGTGTGTGGTGTTGGGTGTGTGTGGTGTTGGGTGTGTGTGGTGTTGGGGTGTTGGGTGTGTGTGGTGTTGGGTGTGTGTGGTGATGGGGTGTTGGATGTGTGCGGTGATGTGTTGTGTGTGTGTGTGCGGTGATGTGTTGTGTGTGTGTGTGCGGTGATGGGGTGTTGGGTGTGCGCGGTGATGGGGTGTTGGGTGTGCGCGGTGATGTGTTGGGTGTGTGCGCAGATGGGGTGTTGGGTGTGCGCGGTGATGGGGTGTTGGGTGTGCGCGGTGATGGGATGTTGGGTGTGCGCGGTGATGGGATGTTGGGTGTGCGCGGTGATGGGGTGTTGGGTGTGCGCGGTGATGGGGTGTTGGGTGTGCGCGGTGATGGGGTGTTGGGTGTGCGCGGTGATGGGGTGTTGGGTGTGTGCGGTGATGGGGTGTTGGGTGTGCGCGGTGATGGGGTGTTGGGTGTGTGAGTGATGGGGTGTTGGGTGTGTGTGGTGTTGGGTGTGTGTGGTGATGGGGTGTTGGGTGTGTGTGGTGTTGGATGTGTGCGGTGATGTGTTGTGTGTGTGTGTGCGGTGATGTGTTGTGTGTGTGTGCGCGGTGATGGGGTGTTGGGTGTGCGCGGTGATGGGGTGTTGGGTGTGCGCGGTGATGGGATGTTGGGTGTGCGCGGTGATGGGGTGTTGGGTGTGCGCGGTGATGGGGTGTTGGGTGTGCGCGGTGATGGGGTGTTGTGTGTGTGCGGTGATGGGGTGTTGGGTGTGTGCGGTGATGGGGTGTTGGGTGTGCGCGGTGATGGGGTGTTGGGTGTGCGTGGTGATGGGGTGTTGGGTGTGCGCGGTGATGGGGTGTTGGGTGTGTGTGGTGATGGGGTGTTGGGTGTGCGCGGTGATGGGGTGTTGGGTGTGTGTGGTGATGGGGTGTTGGGTGTGTGTGGTGATGGGGTGTTGGGTGTGTGCGGTGATGTGTTGGGTGTGTGCGGTGATGGGGTGTTGTGTGTGTGCAGTGATGGGGTGTTGGGTGTATGCGGTGATGGGGTGTTGGGTGTGCGCGGTGATGGGGTGTTGGGTGTGCGTGGTGATGGGGTGTTGTGTGTGTGCGGTGATGGGGTGTTGGGTGTGTGCGGTGATGGGGTGTTGGGTGTGCGCGGTGATGGGGTGTTGGGTGTGTGCGGTGATGGGGTGTTGGGTGTGTGTGGTGATGGGGTGTTGGGTGTGCGTGGTGATGGGGTGTTGGGTGTGCGCGGTGATGGGGTGTTGGGTGTGCGCGGTGATGGGGTGTTGGGTGTGTGCGCGGTGATGGGGTGTTGGGTGTGTGCGGTGATGGGGTGTTGGGTGTGTGCGGTGATGTGTTGGGTGTGCGCGGTGATGGATTGTTGGGTGTGCGCGGTGATGGGGTGTTGGGTGTGCGCGGTGATGGGGTGTTGGGTGTGCGCGGTGATGGGGTGTTGGGTGTGTGCGGTGATGGGGTGTTGTGTGTGCGCGGTGATGGGGTGTTGGGTGTGTGCGGTGATGGGGTGTTGGGTGTGTGCGGTGATGGGGTGTTGTGTGTGTGCAGTGATGGGGTGTTGGGTGTGCGCGGTGATGGGGTGTTGGGTGTGTGTGGTGATGGGGTGTTGGGTGTGTGCGGTGATGGGGTGTTGGGTGTGCGCGGTGATGGGTTGTTGGGTGTGCGCGGTGATGGGGTGTTGGGTGTGTGCGGTGATGGGTTGGTGGCTATGTGCCGTGTTGGCGGGGGTGCCGTGTTGGCGGTATTTGGGTGGTATGTTGGGCAGGTTGGTCAGAGTGGCGCCAATGACTTGACATTAGTTGACCCAATGGATGGGATTGGGATGGGTTTTTTTTGAGGGGTGTGGGAAGAGATTTCATTGGGTGGGGGGAGGAGGAGGTGGGGTTTAGTTCTCACGCCCTGATTGGTTGAGGGCTTTGATGACGCCTTCCCCTGTCACCAGGGGCAACAGCATTGTATCCATTTGAATGACATCAGGGGGGAGCCCTGGCCCCTCCAACCCCATGGGTATCCTCCACAGCTTGGGTCAGTTTCTGCACGGGATCCCTCCCAACCTTTTCACACACCCACTGCATTGCCCCCACTCCCAGCCCATCCTGAGGGAGGGTTGAGGAGAAGGGGAGGCTGGACCAGGAGGAGGAGGAGGAACAGTACTGGAGGTCCACCTCCCTCCCCTCCTGCTGCCTCTCCCTCTTCCTCTTCATCTGTGTCTTCCTGTTACACCTTCTGTTCCTCTCCTTCCTTTTCCAGTAACTCTCTCTCTCTCTCCCTCTCTCTGTGTCTCTGTCTGTGTGTGTCCCCCAGACAGGAGGATGGACGCTCTCTCCACGCTTCATGGCCCCCTCTCTCACTCGGACGTGGTGGATCTGTTCCGGAAGGATTTAATTGCGGATAAGGCGTTCAGACAGTCCGATACTCATGTCTTTATCATTCTCGGTGCTTCCGTAAGTTTGCTCGGTTTCGGGTTTCAACTGCTCGCGTGTCTGTGTGTGTGTGTGTGTCTGTGTGTGTGTATGTCGGTGTGGGTATGTCGGTGTGTGTGTGTGTGTGTGTTGGTGTGTCTGTGTGTGTGTCGGTGTCTCTGTGTGTGTGTGTCTGTGTGTCTCTGTGTGTGTTGGTGTGTCTGTTAGTGTGTGTTGGTGTGTCTCTGTGTGATAGTGTCTCTGTGTGTTGCTGTGTGTGTGTTGGCGTGTCTGTGTGTGTTAGTATCTCTGTCTGTCTGTGTTAGTGTGTCTGTGTGTGTGTTGGTTTGTCTGTGTTGGTGTGTCTCTGTGTGTTGGTGTGTCTGTGTTAGTGTGTGGTGTGTCTCTGTGTGTTAGTGTCTCTATGTGTGATAGTGTCTCTGTGTGTTGCTGTGTGTGTGTTGGCGTGTCTGTGTGTTAGTATCTCTGTGTGTCTGTGTTAGTGTGTCTCTGTGTGTGTGTGTCGGTGTGTCTGTGTTGGTGTGTCTCTGTGTGTGTGTTGGTGTGTCTGTGTGTGTGTTGGTGTGTCTGTGTGTGTGTTAGTGTCTCGGTGTGTGTCTCGGTATGTGTCTGTGTGTCTGTGTGTGTCTGTGGGTGTGTCGGTGTGTCTCGGTGCCTGTGTTAGTGTGTGTCTGTCTCTGTCTCTGTGTGTGTTTAGTGTGAGTTTGTCTGTATGAGTTTGTCTGTGTGTTAGTGTGAGTTTGTGTGTGTGTGTGTTAGTGTGAGTTTGTGTGTGTGTGTGTTAGTGTGAGTTTGTGTGTGTGTGTGTTAGTGTGAGTTTATTTGTTTGTGTGTGTTAGTGTGAGTTTATTTGTGTGTGTGTGTTAGTGTGAGTTTGTCTCTGTGTCTGTCTGTGTGAGTTTGTCTGTATGAGTTTATTTGTGTGTGTGTGAGTTTGTGTGTGTGTTAGTGTGAGTTTGTGTGTGTGTTAGTGTGTGTTAGAGTGTGTGTTAGAGTGTGTGTTAGAGTGTGTGTTAGAGTGTGTGTTAGAGTGTGTGTTAGAGTGTGTGTTAGAGTGTGTGTTAGAGTGTGTGTTAGTGTGTGTGTTAGTGTGTGTGTTAGTGTGTGTGTGTGTGTTAGTGTGTGTGTGTGTGTGTGTGAGTTTGTGTGTGTGTGAGTTTGTGTGTGTGTGAGTTTGTGTGTGTGTGAGTGTGTGTGTGTGTGTGTGAGTTTGTGTGTGTGTGTGTGTGTGAGTTTGTGTGTGTGTGTGTGTGAGTTTGTGTGTGTGTGTGTGTGAGTTTGTGTGTGTGTTAGTGTGTGTTAGAGTGTGTGTTAGTGTGTGTGTTAGTGTGTGTGTGTGTGTTTAGTGTGTGTGTGTGTGTGTGTGAGTTTGTGTGTGTGTGAGTTTGTGTGTGTGTGAGTTTGTGTGTGTGTGAGTGTGTGTGTGTGTGTGTGAGTTTGTGTGTGTGTGTGTGTGTGAGTTTGTGTGTGTGTGTGTGAGTTTGTGTGTGTGTGTGTGTGAGTTTGTGTGTGTGTGAGTGTGTGTGTGTGTGTGAGTTTGTGTGTGTGTGTGTGTGAGTTTGTGTGTGTGTGTGTGTGTTAGTGTGAGTTTGTCTCTGTGTCTGTCTGTGTGAGTTTGTCTGTATGAGTTTATTTGTGTGTGTGTGAGTTTGTGTGTGTGTTAGTGTGAGTGTGTTAGTGTGTGTTAGTGTGTGTTAGAGTGTGTGTTAGAGTGTGTGTTAGAGTGTGTGTTAGAGTGTGTGTGTGTGTGTGAGTTTGTGTGTGTGTGTGTGTGTGTTAGTGTGAGTTTGTCTCTGTGTCTGTGTGAGTTTGTCTGTATGAGTTTATTTGTGTGTGTGTGTGTTAGTGTGAGTTTGTGTGTGTGTTAGTGTGAGTTAATATGTGTGTGTGTTAGTGTGAGTTAATATGTGTGTGTGTGTTAGTGTGAGTTTATTTGTCTGTGTGTGTCTGTGTGTGTGTGTGTGTGTGTGTGTGTTAGTGTGAGTTTATTTGTCTGTGTGTGTGTGTGTGTGTGTGTGTGTCTGTGTGTGTGTGTAAGGTGGTGGGGAATGTGTTGCTATTTGCAGAAGAGCAGGGGTTTTGTTGCAGGGTGGTTGTAGTCAGTGTTTTGTTGCAGGGTGGTTGTAGTCAGTGTATTTGCACTGTCTCAATTTCTTCTCCCTCACTTCCTGCCCCCTTCGCCTCACCTTCACCACCCCCTCTTCACCTCGTCTTCCCCCTCTCCCCTCCCCCCTATACACCTTCCCCTCTCTCCCTCCACTCCACTCCCCCCATGCTCTACCCCCCCTTCATTGTCTCCCCTCTCCATCTTCTCCCTACCCCCATCCTTTCCTTCCCCCGCCCCCCCCATTCTCCCCCTTCCTGTTCCCCTCACCCATTCCCACCATCCTCACCACCCCCCACCCCCCCAAATCCTCCTCCTTCCCCTCACCATTCTCCGAGGGGCAACGTTTCCCCCCAGAGGGTGGTGCGTGTGTGGAACGAGCTGCCAGAGGAAGTGCTGGGGGCTGGGACAATGACAACATTTAAAAGGCATCTGGATGGGAATGATTTAGAGGGATATGCGCCAAATGCTGGCAAATGGGACGAGATTAATTCTGGATATCTGGTCGGCATGGACGAGTCGGGCCGAAGGGTCTGTTTCCGTGCTGGACAGCTCTGAGAGTCTACAAATGGGAAATGTTTAGAGGGGTATGGGTCAAATGCTGGCAAATGGGACTGAATTAATTTCGGATATCACGGACGTGTTGGGCCGAAGGGTCTGTTTTCCTGCTGCAGGTCTCTGTGACTCTGAAGGGGTGGAGTTTTCGTTGGATGATTGCACTGTGTTCAGCACCGTTCTCTCCCACCGAAATATTCAAACGCAGCAAGAGCTGGGCAATTTCCAGGCTCTGACTGAACGAAGGGAAAGGGGGTTCAGAACACAGGGGGTAAAGGGTGTCCACAGGCAGGGTGAAGAGGAGACCCTGTTTTGGTCGCCATCCTATAGGAAGGATGTGGAGGCACTGGAACGGGTGCAGAGGAGGTTTACCAGGATGTTGCCTGGTATGGTAGGAAGATCGTATGGGGAAAGGCTGAGGCACTTGGGGCTGTTCTCATTGGAGAAAAGAAGGTTTAGGGGTGATTTGATAGAGGTGTACAAGATGATTCGGGGTTTAGATAGGGTTGACCATGAGAACCACGTATGGAGTCAGCTATTACGAGGGGGCATAGCTTTAAATTAAGGGGTGGTAGGTATAGAACAGATGTTAGGGGTAGATTCTTTACTCAGCGAATCGTGAGTTCATGGAATGCCCTGCCAGTAGCAGTGGCGGACTCTCCCTCTTTATGGGCATTGGATAGGCATATGGAGGTTATTGGGCTAGTGTAGGTTAGGTGGGCTTGGGTCGGCGCAACATCGAGGGCCGAAGGGCCTGTACTGCGCTGTATTTTTCTATGTTGTATGTGACAGGGTGGGACTGATGATGAGGAGAGAGGGGTAGAATGGGGAATTCTCTGCAACAGAAAGCAGTTGGGGACTGAATGTTATCGGGCAGGAGTTGAGCGTATTTCTGATAGTGGGGTGGGCGGGGGGGTTGAAAGATTGGCCACGATTCGACAGAACAAGGCAGCAAGCTCAAAGGGTAGGATGACGTGTTCCAAACTCCCAGGGTTTTGTCCTGAGAGTCCTGATGGCAGTGCTCTCTGTGTGGCAACAGTGAACAAACCACCTCTTTCATCACACGCCACTCTCAGTTCCGCAACTTAATGAGGCCATTTATCACAGGGTTCAGAGATGCAGTCATCTCCCCATATCTCAGGGAAGGCTGTAATTTGCTGGGACGCGTGGGGGGGAGAGAGAGAGAGAGAGAGAAAGAGAGAGAGAGAGAGAGAGAGAGAGAGAGAGAGAACCCGCCTGAGATTACAGCCAAGTCATTGTTGTGCAAGTGGCCAGCAGCAGGAAGTGAGACCAGAGATTACAAAACCCGAAACTGGGAACTGATCCCATCCCTGTCCCCCCACCTGCACCGAACACTCCCAGGGACAGGGGGTTAGATACAGAGTAAAGCTCCCTCTACACTGTCCCCCCCAATCAAACACTCCAGGGACAGGGACAGCACGGGGTTAGATACAGAGTAAAGCTCCCTCTACACTGTTCCCCCCCCCCCCCCCGCCCCCATCAAACACTCCCAGGGACAGCACGGGGTTAGATACAGAGTAAAGCTCCCTCTACACGGTCCCCCCATCAAACACTCCCAGGGAGAGGGACAGCACAGGGTTAAATACAGAGTAAAGCTCCCTCTACACTGTCCCCCCCATCAAACACTCTCAGGGACAGAGACAGCATGGGGGTTAGATACAGAGTAAAGCTCCCTGTACACCGTCCCCACAATCAAACACTCCGAGCGATAGGGTTTTAGATACAGAGTAAAGCTCTACACTGTCCCCCATCAAACCTCCCCCTGCCAAGGACAGGGAGCTAGATACAGAGTAAAGCTCCCTCTACACTGTTCTTCTCTCCCCCCCCCCCCCACCATAGTGAAACCGCCTCTACACTCCTCCCCCACCAATCTCCCCCTTCCCCCAATCAACCACTCCCACCACAGGGGTTCAGATACAGAGTAAAGCTCCCTTCTACACTCTCCCTAATGAAACGCTTCTGCCCAAAACGTTGATTCTCCTGCTCCTCCTGGTCTACTGTGCTTTTCCAGCACCGCACGCTCATCTCTGAACTCCAGCATCAGCAGTCTGTGCTTTCTCCCACACTGTCTCCGGTCAAACACTCCCAGTAAGCAAAGGGACAGCCTGGGGTTAGACACAAGCTCCCTCTACACTGACCATCCATCAAATACACTCTCATTCTCAATTCATAATTAGGAAGGCATTATTGAGAATATTACGGGACAGCCTGGGTTAGTGCTGCCGTCTGACAAAGCGAGTGACCGGGCTTGATTCCATCCTCAGGAGACTGTCTATCTGTGGTGCACAATGCACATATTCTCCCTGTGTGTGTGTGGGTTTCCTCCTGAGGGCTACAGCTTTGTCCCACAGTCCAAAAACGTGCAGGTTCAGATGCCTTGGCCGTGCTAAATTGTCCCCGTAGTGCCCAGGGATGTGCAGGTTAGGGGGGATTGGCCATGCTAAATTGTCCCCGTAGTGCCCAGGGATGTGCAGGTTAGGGGGATTGGCCGTGCTAAATTGTCCCCGTAGTGCCCAGGGATGTGCAGGTTAGGGGGGATTGGCCGTGCTAAATTGTCCCCGTAGTGCCCAGGGATGTGCAGGTTAGGGTGGATTGGCCGTGCTAAATTGTCCCCGTAGTGCCCAGGGATGTGCAGGTTAGGGTGGATTGGCCGTGCTAAATTGTCCCCATAGTGCCCAGGGATGTACAGGTTAGGGTGGATTGGCCGTGCTGTATTGCCCAGGGATGTACAGGTTGGGGTGGATTGGCCGTGCTGTAGTACCCAGGGATGTACAGGTTGGGGTGGATTGGCCGTGCTGTATTACCCAGGGATGTACAGGTTGGGGTGGATTGGCCGTGCTGTAGTACCCAGGGATGTACAGGTTGGGGCGGATTGGCCGTGCTGTAGTACCCAGGGATGTACAGGTTGGGGCGGATTGGCCGTGCTGTATTACCCAGGGATGTACACGTTGGGGCGGATTGGCCGTGCTGTATTACCCAGGGATGTACAGGTTGGGGCGGATTGGCCGTGCTGTATTACCCAGGGATGTACAGGTTGGGGTGGATTGACCGTGCTGTATTACCCAGGGATGTACAGGTTGGGGTGGATTGGCCGTGCTGTATTGCCCAGGGATGTACAGGTTGGGGTGGATTGACCGTGCTGTATTACCCAGGGATGTACAGGTTAGGGTGGATTGACCGTGCTGTATTGCCCAGGGATGTACAGGTTGGGGTGGATTGGCCGTGCTGTATTACCCAGGGATGTACAGGTTGGGGTGGATTGACCGTGCTGTATTACCCAGGGATGTACAGGTTGGGGCGGATTGGCCGTGCTGTATTACCCAGGGATGTACAGGTTGGGGCGGATTGGCCGTGTTGTATTACCCAGGGATGTACAGGTTGGGGCGGATTGGCCGTGCTGTATTACCCAGGGATGTACAGGTTGGGGTGGATTGGCCGTGCTGTATTACCCAGGGATGTACAGGTTGGGGTGGATTGGCCGTGCTGTATTACCCAGGGATGTACAGGTTGGGGTGGATTGGCCGTGCTGTATTACCCAGGGATGTACAGGTTGGGGTGGATTGGCCGTGCTGTATTACCCAGGGATGTACAGGTTGGGGTGGATTGGCCGTGCTGTAGTACCCAGGGATGTACAGGTTGGGGTGGATTGGCCGTGTTGTATTACCCAGGGATGTACAGGTTGGGGTGGATTGGCCGTGCTGTAGTACCCAGGGATGTACAGGTTGGGGTGGATTGGCCGTGTTGTATTACCCAGGGATGTACAGGTTGGGGTGGATTGGCCGTGCTGTAGTACCCAGGGATGTACAGGTTGGGGTGGATTGGCCGTGTTGTATTACCCAGGGATGTACAGGTTGGGGTGGTTGGTCTGTCCGGGGCGGGGTTTCGTTTCGCGTCATTGTTTAGGGGCGTAACCTGGAACCGAATCCGTATGTCGATGACGTAGTTAATTGTACACCGACACGTCATCGTCTGGGGCGTGGTTTGGCCCCTCAGGCCTGAGTCGGTGTTCTTCTCCATCGTCATCACTGAGGACACACCTACTGGGCGTGGTTTCACCGAGCCGCTCCGAGGCAGCGTCCTCTGGGCGAGCTCCATTCACTGGGATGCCGTGGTCCTGACCCACTGATGGGGGTGGCGGGTAACGTCCTGACGAAGCAAGGGCGGGGCCTGTTGCCGTGGCGACGCAGGGGGAGGGGCCGAATGGCGGAGGATGCGGAAAGGAGGCCGCCAGCTCAGTTTGTACTGAGCCTGATAGGGGCTTCGGTAAGGGATAGGCTGGGGGGAGAGGGGCCGAATGGAAGGAAGGCTAGGGCTCCGTCTGTACTGAGCCTGATAGAGGCCTTGGTAAGGGATAGGGTGGGGGAAGAGGGGCCGAATGGACAGAAGGAGAGGGCTCCGTCTGTACTAGGCCTGATAGGGGCTCGGTAAGGGATAGGATGTGGGAAGAGGGGCCGAATGGAAGGAAGAATTGGGCTCCATCTGTACTGAGCCTGATAGGGGCCTTGGTAAGGGATAGGGTTGGGTGAGGGGGGCTGAATGGAGGGAAGGAGATGGCTCTGTCTGTACTGAGCTCGATAGGGGCCTTGGTAAGGGATAGGGTGGGGGGAGAGGGGTCGAATGGAGGGAAGGAGATGGCTCTGTC
This sequence comes from Hemiscyllium ocellatum, assembly GCF_020745735.1. Lineage (NCBI taxonomy): Eukaryota > Metazoa > Chordata > Chondrichthyes > Orectolobiformes > Hemiscylliidae > Hemiscyllium > Hemiscyllium ocellatum. The sequence continues at coordinate 128,320 of NW_026867602.1, forward strand.
TGTACTGAGCCTGATAGGGGCCTTGGTAAGGGATAGGGTGGGGGGAGAGGGGCCGAATGGAGGGAAGGAGATGGCTCTGTCTGTACTGAGCCTGATCGGGGTCTCAGTATTGGATATGGAGGGTGGGAAGGGACTCAGTTTGTACAGAGTCTCCTAGGGATCTTGGTGAGGGGCGAAGGGAGCGAGATGCTCAGGGAGAGATGGGGCAGACTAGATTAGGATATCGGTTTGGCACGGACGAGTTGGGCTGAAGGGTCCGTTTCTGTGCCCTACAGCCTAATGACTGTGTCTCAAGTGCAGGGGCTTGACAGGATCAGTGATGATGCGAATGTTCCCCTCACCCCCACCTCATGGGAGAGTCTGGGACCAAGGGGAATGTTTTCAGAACGAAACCAGTGTGAAACTGGGATGAGGAGGGCTTGCTTTCTTCAGAGGGCCAAGTGCCCGAGTTGGGCAGGGGGGTGTAAAACGAGTCCTTGTGGATATTCACGGCTGAGACGGGTAGATGCTTGAACAGGGTCATGGAGGTGAAGAGCGCGAGTGTTGGACAGACCATGCTCCACTGAAGGTCTACCCTGGTTCCTGTTTCTGGGCAGTGAGGGTGGGGGTGGGTGGGAGAAGGGAAGGAAGGGTGACTGAGGGATGGATTGTCAGTGGAGGAAAGGAGTGAGGGTAGGGCAGTGGAATCACAGAATGCCTACAGTGTGGAAACAGACCTTTTGGCCCAAAGTCTACACCTACCCTCCGAAGATTATTCCAAACCCATTCTCCATTACTCTACATTTACCCCTGACTAATACACCTACCTAACCTACACATCTCTGAACGCTATGGGCAACTTAGCATTGCCAATTTACCTAAATTGTACATCTTATGACTGTGGGAGGAAACCAGAGGACACGGGAGAGTGTGCAAACTCCACATCGACAGTCACCTGAAGCTGGAATTGAATCCAAGTCCTTGGCACTGTGAGGCAGCAGTGCTAACCACTGAGCCACCACAGAATAGATGGGGGGAGGGAATGGCGATGAATGGGTGTAAAATGGTGGAGCAAAGGTGAGCAACGATGACCGTGTTGTCTTTGACTGTGGACTGATTCTCTCTCTTCCCCCCCCCCCCCCCTCTTTCTACTTACAGGGTGACTTGGCCAAGAAGAAGATTTACCCCACGTTGTGGTGAGCTGCTCTCCTCACGTTTGCCCCTGGAGCCCCTTCCTCCTCCCCCTCAATGCAATCAGGGAGGGGAAAGAGAACTGGGGCTGACCCTGGGGTGGGGGTGTATGTGAGCAGCTGGAATCAGGCTTGGTGTGATGCCCACCCATGCTGAACTGCCTGAGGAAGGGACGCACTGATAAGCACATCACCTCGCCCTACCAGGCAGCATTGGGACAAACTGGAGTCTCACCACCCCCTGAGGGGACAATTAGTGGGAGGATTTGAGGAACAATGTAGAGGGATATTTACTCTGTATCTAACACCTTTTCCCTGGGAGTGTTTGATGGGGGAAACTGTGTAGCAGTAGCTTTACCCTAAATCTAACCCCATGTTGTCTCTGTGGTGGGAGTGTTTGATGGAGGGGACAGTGTAGAGAGAGATTTGTAGTTCTGGCGCTGGTTGTGGCTATGTTCACCAAGCTGGGAAGTTGATTTGCAGATATTTTGTTCCCTGTTTCGGTGGCATCTTCAGTGATTCGGAGCCTCCTGTGAAATACTACAGTACTGTGTCTTCTGGAATTGATTTGATCTCTGTTCCTGCTGCTTCCAGTTCCGGTTGCCCCTTGTACTGTCAGGGGTCTTTATGTGGATGTGTATTGTTAGTTGTCTGCCGGTTTTCCCTATATAGTGGTGCATACAGTGTCTGCACAAAATCTTGTAAATTAGATTAGCCTTGCACATGAGTATAGGGCCTTTTGTTCTGGTGAGTTGTTGTCTGAGAGTGGCTGTCGGTTTATGGGCTGTCATGAATTCCAGTGATTGGAGAAATCTGGCTGTGAGTTCAAAGACTGCTTTTATGTAAGGTTGCATGACTGAGGAATTAGGTTGTGGCATGTCCTTGTTGTGTTATTTGTCTGCTAGGCATCTGCAGTTGGAGTTGGGGGATAGCTATTCCTGGTGAAGACTCTGTAGAGGTGTTGTTGTTCTTCGTTTCATAGTTGAGGAGTGCTGCAGTGTCTTGTAGCCCTTTTGAACAGGGTCCTAATGCAACTTTTCTTGTGTGTTTGAGTGGTTGCTCTTGTCGTCCACGATCTGGTCAGTGTGTGTGGCTTTCCTGTACGCTCTCATGGCACATTCACTGTTCTGTGTTCTTTGTACCATCACGTGCAGGAATAGGAGTTGATTGTAGGTTCCCTTCTCTCTCCTTGTAAATCTGATCCCTCTGAGAATGGTGTTGCTAATCCAGTGTGTGTTCTTAATCTCTGTTCTCTTTGTGATAACAAAAGCTGGTGTAAGCAAACCTACACCCAGAACCTCAACCTTAGCTACAAATCTTCTCAAAACTTGATAACAAAAAAGTATTGTCCATGCATTTGATCCAGTTTGGCTTGGATTTGCAGGAGGGCTGGTACAGACAACTAGCAATCCACATCCACAAACACCCACTAGCCACTGAACGCCATGATCAACTGTCCCTAGTAACTACACACATGGATGATAAGGACCACAAATTCAACTGGAACAACACACGGTCATGGGAGAGGTTCAACAGAAGGTCAGCCAGAGAGTTCTGAGAGGCACGACACTCATCTACTGATTCTATCAACAAACACACAGACCGTGACCCAATATACGCCAGTCACTGCCACAAGCAACCGGAACCAGCAGCATTTCACAGCAGCCTCTAAAACACTGAAGATGTCAATTATACCGGGGACAAGATGTCTACAAATCAGCTTTCCAGCTCAGTGAACATACCAACAACCATGACAGCTTTACTCTGTAACCCTGTGCTGTCCCTGCCCTGGGAATGTTTGATAGGGACAGTGTAGAGAGACCTTTACTCTGTATCTAAAACCCTGTCGCTGGGAGTGTTTGATTGTGGGGATGGTGTAGAGGGAGCTTTACCCTGTATCTAACCTTGTGCTGTCCCTGTCCTGGGAGTGTTTGATTGTGGGGACGGTGTAGAGGGAGATTTACCCTGTATCTAACCTTGTGCTGTCCCTGTCCCGGGAGTGTTTGATTGTGGGATGGTGTAGAGGGAGCTTTACCCTGTATCTAACCTTGTGCTGTCCCTGTCCCGGGAGTGTTTGATTGTGGGATGGTGTAGAGGGAGCTTTACTCTCTGTCTAACACTGTGCTATGTGTCCCTATTCCCCTCAGGTGGCTTTATCGTGATGGTCTCCTGCCAGAGGATACCCACCTGGTTGGCTACGCCCGCTCAGATCTCAGCATTGATGCCATCCGCAAACAGACTGTACCCTTCTTCAAGGTAGGTGCCTGGAACTCCTGGTCCGGACGGACTGACTCCCTTTCCAGGAACTGGATTGACCCCCATCCCTGAGTGAGTGCCTCTCTCTGCCTGGTGTTTGGAGGGCGATGGTCTGACTTCCCAAACCCCCTTCCCCAGTCTCGGTTTTCTTGACGCTAACTGCCAGGATTTCACCAATCTCATCTTAAATCATTTCTCTCCTCTCCTTCCCCCCCACCGCCCCAGCTCTCAGCAGGTGAGGAGCAGAAAGTGGATGCCTTTTTCCTGCGGAATAGCTATGTGCAGGGCCAGTACAACGAGGCGGCCAGTTTCCAGAGGCTGGACGCTCACATCAACTCCCTGCACCGTGGACAGCAGGCCAATCGGCTCTTCTACCTCGCCTTACCCCCCAGCGTCTACATGGATGTGACCCGCAACATACGGCACTACTGTATGGGCAAGACGTAAGTGGCCAGGCCTGGGCATGGGGTGGGAGGGTGAAGTGTGGGCCTGGGGCTGGAGGGGGAGTCTGGGGTTGGGTTGGGGGGGGGGGGGGGGGGGGGTGGTGCTGGGGCTGTGGAATGATGGAGGGAGGACAGCTTTATCATCTCCCCTCAGCTCCATCACTTTCCACCGCTTTCCCAACACCCTAAGGTCAGAAGTGGAGATTTTCCCACATGTTCAGCACCATTCATCCCCTCCTCAGATACTGAAGCAATCCATGTTCAAGTCCAGGCATGGGTTGGCAAGGGGCAAGAAACAGTCACCCTGCACAAATGCCAGGCCGTGACCAGCTCCAACAAGAGAGAATCTAACCATCACCCCCTTTGACATTCGATGGTGTTACCGTCACTGAATTCCCCCACTGTCAATATCCTGGGAGTTATCATTGACCTGAAGTAACTGTTGGATTGATATTGCTGGCTAGAAGAGCAGATGAGAGGCTGGGAATCCTGCAGCAAGTAACTGCACCCCCCCCCCCCCCCCCCCAAGTCTGTCCCACCATCGACAAGGCACAGGTCAGGAGGGTGAGGGAATACCCCCACTTGCCCTGGACAGGGGGCTTCGACACCATCCAGGACAAAGCAGCCCCCTCACTCCCCCAATGACATACGTGTCGCTGGGGGATGGTTAGGACAGAGACAGAGGGTGAGCTTGGGAATTCAGTGTCTTTGAATGAGGAATAGTGTCTGTGTTGTGATCGATGTTCCAGTTCTGTGTGAGGGGTGGTGGTGGGGGGGAGCTTAAGGTTGATGGGGATTGAGCTTCCTGCTATGGGCCCTGTTGTTGAACAGCTGCCTGTTGGCTCCCTCCCCACCCCTTCCCTCATTGCAGAGGCTGGAATCGGGTGATTGTGGAGAAGCCGTTTGGGAAAGACCTGGAGAGTTCAAACAAGCTGTCGGACCATCTCTCGTCGCTGTTTACCGAGGAACAAATCTATCGTATTGATCACTACCTGGGCAAGGAGATGGTGCAGAACCTCATGGTGCTCAGGTACATGCTCGTTGTGGGGAGGGGGAGGGTCTCCCACCTGGTCCCTGCAGGGGCATGGACCCTTGCATTCCAACACAGTCACAACCCCACCTCCTCACAGAATCTGTGATCAGCAGGGCAACTATGGGGAGGGTGGGGTGGAGAGAAAGTGGGGCAGGGGTTAAGATTAGATCCTGGTGTGGACCCTGAGGCTGGTAGTCAGCATGTTCTCTCTCCTCCTCTCACCCTTGTGCACAGTTCTCTCACATGCATTCTTGTCATCTCTCTCTGGGGTGGCATGGTGGCTCAGTGGTTAGCACTGCTGCCTCATGGCATCAGGGATCTGGGTTTGATTCCATCCTTAGGCAACTGTCTGTGTGGAGTTTGCAGATTCTCCCCGTGTGTCTGCGTGGGTTTCCTCCCATGGTCCAAAGATGCGCAAGTTAGGTGAATTGGCTATGCTAAATCGCCCATGGTGTTTCAGGCTAGGTACATTAGTATTAGGAAATGTACAGTAAATGGGTCAGGGTGGGATACTCTTCAGAGGGGTCTGTCTGGACTGTTGAGCCAAATGGCCTGTTTCCATGCTGTGGGGATTTTATGATTCTCTCTGTTCCTACCCCCTCTCTGCCCACATTCCCCCTCTGTCCCACACCCCCTTTTCTCTGTCCCCTCCCTTGCACTGTGTCTCTGTTGACCCCCCCCCCCCCATTGCCCCCTTGCTCTGCCTGTCACACACTCTTCCCCCTCTCAGCACAGTTGGTGGTGGTCAGTGGAAACTGGCTCTAACGTCTATTTGAAATTTTATTCCCACCACCACCCGATCCAGGTTTGCAAACCGCATCTTTGCCCCAGTATGGAACCGGGACAATATAGCTTCAGTCGTCCTCACTTTCAAGGAACCCTTTGGAACCGAGGGCCGAGGGGGCTACTTTGATGAATTTGGGATTATCAGGTATGGCTTTCCCCTGCTACCTCCCTCAACTCACAGCGCCGACCCTCTGACAGCGCCCTCTCCCTTGGCGCGTAACCAATGTCCCTTCTTCCTCCCTCCCTCAGGGATGTTATGCAGAATCACATGATGCAGATGTTGTGCCTCGTTGCCATGGAGAAGCCGGCTTCTACCAACTCTGATGATGTGCGGGACGAAAAGGTGGGTCCCAGATACATGCCGCCACCCCTGAGGAGCTTTACTCTCATCTAGCACCCGGCCCTGGGAGTCTTTAATGGAGGACAGTGTAGAGGGAGCTTCACTCTGTCTCTGACCCTGCCTGGGAGTGTTTAATGAAGGGAGCATTCCTTTCTTAGCTGGCTACCTTTTTACCTTGCAGGTGAAAGTGTTGAAGTGTGTTCCTGAGATCGAGATGGAGAACGTCGTGCTTGGGCAGTATGTTGGCGATCCCAAGGGCCAGGGGGAGGCCCGGAAGGGTTACCTTGATGACCCCACAGTGCCCAAGGGCTCAGTGACCCCCACATACGCGGCTGCGGTGCTCTATGTCCAGAACGAGCGGTGGGATGGTGAGTACCTAGCCCCTTACTCAGGAAAAGGAGCCATTCAGCTCCTCTTGTTTTTTTTCCCCAGCTCCTCCAGCCTATTGCACAGGAACAGGAGGCCATTCAGCCTCAAGGTGTGGGAGGCGGGGTGTGCCACAGGTGAGATCTTGCGTGAACGGCCTCCTGTCAGTGCTGCACGATTAACCCATGGCACCAGGTGTTGCAGGAACAGGAGGCCAATCAGACCCTCCTCCAGCCTGTTATACAGGAACAGAAGACTATTCTGCCTTAGGGCAGTGGGCTGGCAGAGTATGGCAGAAGTGGGATCTTGCTGTGCTGTGTAATTTCAGTCCACATGAGTGATTGAACAGAAATGTGTGCGGGTTTAGCCACGGCACAGGGAGGGAGTCAGTGACCCCCAGTGCTGGGACGGTGTGGCTCATGATATCCCATGATGCATCCACTCTTTGCTTCCCCCCCCCCCCCCCCCCCCCACACTGTCGCCAGGAGTCCCGTTCGTCATGCGTTGTGGGAAGGCACTGAACGAGCGCAAGGCGGAGGTGCGGCTGCAGTTCCGGGACGTGCCCGGTGATATCTTCCAGAGCCAGTGCAAACGCAATGAGCTGGTGATCAGAGTGCAGCCCAATGAGGCCATCTACACCAAGATGATGACCAAGAAACCAGGCATGTCCTTCCACCCAGAGGAGGCAGAGCTAGACCTCACCTACGGCAGCCGCTACAAGGTGAGTGGGAGCGGGGTCACTGAGAGACAGTGAGGGAGCCAGAGTACAGAAACCATCAGTAACACAGGGCCCTGTGAGGGGTGGCAGTGGTATGGGCCTCCGGGGTGAGGGAACTGGGATTAACATCAGTAGAGATACAGTCAGTAACACAGGGCCCTGTGGGGGGAAAGGGGTTACTGAGCAACAGTGTGAGGGAGCTGGATTAACATCAGTAGAGATAGTCAGTAATACAGGGCTCTGGGAAGGGAGGAGAGGCTTTTGGATGTGTTTCTGTGGGTGTTTGTGTTATGTCCAGCTCCCTGAGGAATATTATTGCTGAGGGATCATTACAAACGTGAAGATATCTGTGGCTTCAGCAGTGTTTGTTTGGCGATGTGACTTATCCTAGTGTTGTTTTCACTCTGTCAGGATGTGAAATTACCAGATGCATACGAGCGATTGATTCTTGACGTTTTTTGTGGAAGTCAAATGCACTTTGTACGAAGGTGAGAAACTGTCTTCGTCACCCCACAGGACTATCACTGGGGGAGAGGCTCACACACACACCCCACAGGACTATCACTGGGGGAGAGGCTCACACACACACCCCACAGGACTATCACTGGGGGAGAGGCTCACACACACACCCCACAGGACTATCACTGGGGGAGAGGCTCACACACACCCCACAGGACTATCACTGGGGGAGAGGCTCACACACACACACCCCACAGGACTATCACTGGGGGAGAGGCTCACACGCACACCCCACAGGACTATCACTGGGGGAGAGGCTCACACGCACACCCCACAGGACTATCACTGGGGGAGAGGCTCACACGCACACCCCACAAGACTATCACTGGGGGAGAGGCTCACACGCACACCCCACAGGACTATCACTGGGGGAGAGGCTCACACGCACACCCCACAGGACTATCACTGGGGGAGAGGCTCACACGCACACCCCACAGGACTATCACTGGGGGAGAGGCTCACACGCACACCCCACAGGACTATCACTGGGGGAGAGGCTCACACACACACCCCACAGGACTATCACTGGGGGAGAGGCTCACACACACACCCCACAGGACTATCACTGGGGTAGAGGCTCACACACACACCCCACAGGACTATCACTGGGGTAGAGGCTCACACACACACACTCGCACATTCGCTCACTCACTTAGACCCACACGTACGCATGCACACACGCACACTATCTCTTTCTCTCTGGAGCACAAGGCAGCCCCCACTCATCCCTACCACCACACCACTCCCATCCCCCAACTCTGCCACTCTCACTGGGGTACAGGCGCACAAACCCCTGCACACCCCTCGATTGCTGCCCTCCTTGCGGTGTTTGGCAATGTGAATCATGCTTGCGTTTTTCACACTCTTCCCTCATTTTCCCCCCCCCCTTCCTTTTTCTCTCCTCTCTCATCCTCACTTGGGCACAGGCTCTCTCACACATATATACACCCACTGACCCTCACTGGCGTACAGGCACATGCGTGCACACACACACGTTGCAGTAATGAGAAATGTTTGAGGATCTGAGAGTTGTGACTGACTCCATCTCTCTGTGTCTTTCCCCATATCTCTCCCTTGCTTTCTGTCTGTTCCTTCTGTCCCTTACTGTTGCCCCATCCATCATGCTCTCCCCATCTCATGGACTCTTTCCCTCTGCCCTGCACCTATTCGGTCCCACTCATTTCCACCCTCCATCCTCTGTCCCCTTTCACTGTGTCTGTCTCTGTCTCTCTTGCATCCTCGCCTTCTCTCCCACGTCTCTGTCTGTTTGGTAGTGATGAGCTGAGAGAAGCCTGGCGTGTATTCACCCCAATGCTCCGTAAACTGGAATCTTCGAAAGTGCACCCAGTTCACTATGTCTATGGCAGGTGGGTCTTTTCACTCATGTTCTGATGAATTTATTTGCAGGGTGTGGGTGTCACTGCCTGGGCCAGCATTGGTAGATGTGTTCACAAGGTTAGATCTCATGGAATCTGGGGAGAGCTAGCCATTTGGATACAGAACTGGCTCGGGGGTAGAAGACCGAGGGTGGTTGTGGAGGGTGGCTTTTCAGACTGCAGGCCTGTGACCAGCAATTTTCCCCAGGGATCGGTGCTGGGTCCCACTGCTTTTGGACATTTCCATAAACGATCTAGATGTGAACATAAGAGGTATGGTTAGTAAGCTTGCAGATAACTCCAACATTGTCGGTGTGGAGGACAACAAAGAGGGTTACCTCAGAATACAATGGGATCTTGATCAGATGGGCCAATGGGCTGAGGAGTGGCAGCTGGAGTTTAGTTTAGATAAATGTGAGGTGTTGCATTTTGGAAAGGAAAATCAGGCAGGACTTATACACTTAATGGGAAGGTCCTGGGGAGTGTTGCTGAACAGACACACCTTGGAGTGCGGTTCAGAGCTGCTTGTTAAGTGGAGTCGCACAGGTAGACAGGGTAGTGAAGATGGCATTTGGTATGCTTTCCTTTATTGGTCACTTGGTTGGGGGGGGGGGGGGGGTGATGATGGAGAGAAAGAAAACACATCAGGGGAGGTGATGATGGAGAGAAAGAAAACACATCGGGGGGAGGGGGGATGATGGAGAGAAAGAAAACACATCGGGGGGGAGGGGGGATGATGGAGAGAAAGAAAACACATCGGGGGGTGGGGGGGATGATGGAGAGAAAGAAAACCTATTGGGGGGGGGGGGGGGGGGGGTAGTGGGAAATGAGGACCAGTCTGTCTCTTGGGAAATGGAGTGGTTCTCATCACTAAGCATGGACTAACCCATGTTTCCCCCAACTTCTCCAACAGCCGCGGACCCCCCCAGGCCGACGAGCTGCTGAAGAAAGTTGGTTTCCGTTACGAGGGCACCTACAAATGGGTCAACCCCCACAAGCTCTGAGCTCGCTCCATTGTGGTGGTGGGGCGTGGGGGGGGGGCTGGAGAGGTGAGGGAGCTGGCTACAGGGTGAGAACCCCTGCTCCACTGCCCAACTATGCCCCTCTTTGACCCCCTACCTCACCAGCTCTGGATTATGGGGGGGAGGAGGGTTCCTTTTTGGAGTGGGGCTGTGTACTGCTCCTCACTCACCGAATTGCTTGCTGACTCTCGGCTGGACACAGGAGGTCGGAATTGGCTCCGCACCGTTCTCTCCCTCAGTCTCGCAACTCAAGACCATACATTCCGAAGCGGAGCCTGGCTGTTTTGGAGCTGGGTGGGTGATTGGGGTGGGTGGGGGGGAAGATTGGGATAAAACCATCTACGTGTTCCTGACTGCATTGATGTCTGTCTTTGTATCGCCTCGGGGGTTACTGACAGAAAACTCCTGATGGGCGAAGTGGCCACATATGCAGGCTGACCTCTGGCCCAGCATCAACTCCCACTTACACTCCCACTCACTCGTGCTCTCTCACTCATTCCACTGCATTCACACTCACACTCCCTCATGGTTACATTCATGTGCTCGCTCTCATTCCCTTATGCAAACATATTCATTCACATGTGTGCACCCTCACACTCAGGCTCATTTCTTGTGCTCACACATGGTTCCCCCTTTTTCTCTCTCCTAGATGGACACTCACTTGTGGATGTTCATGCTCTCACAATTCCCCCCATTTCAAACACTGTTGCACAATTGCTGACCCATGGATTCACACTCACATGCATGTTCACTTTCACTTGCACTCACGTTCACAACATAAACACAGTTCCCTTGGCCAGATGGACTCACGCTCACATACACTTGTGTTCACAAACTCTGTGTGCATGCACACTCCCTCTCTCAGACTAACATGCACACAGACCCACTCCAGTGTAGAGAGAATTTTACTCTGTATCTAAACCCCATCTCCTCCATATCCTCAGAATGGAGGGAGCTTTATCTACAGTTCAATGCTTTAGGTTTACAGCTGGACATTATATAATTAACTGGGGGTGTTTCCCTTAGTGGCTGTTTTTAAAGATCAGCAAAGTCCCAGTCCTGAAGATTTTCAGACTTGTTACTCTCCTGTCTGGTGGAGGGAGGGGTTGGGGTCTCAATCCCTCACGATGGCTGGGCACTCTGTACCATGTAGCTGTTCCTACCCACTGGCTGCTCAGCCTTGGCAGGGGCAGGGGGTTACTGATCAGACCAAGGAAGGGATGGTCAGCACTGGCACCCAAGCTGCTATGATCTCTCTGCAATCTCTCGCTCTGCATTATTCTTTTTGTACCTGTGTTAGTTTTTAACTGTGTACTCTGCTGCAATAAATTTGTAGTTGTAATTGACTCTTGTTTCCTGCTGCACTGGGGGAAGGTGTTTCCGTGTGGGGCCTACATCGCATCACCTTGTAGGGGAATCACAGACCCTGTCCCGTCACTATGGTTCACTAATGTCCTTCAGAAAGGAAACCGCCTTCCTTACCTGGTGTGATCTACATGTGACTTCAGACCAACAGCAATGTGGTTAACTCTTAACTGCCTCTGGGCAATAAATGCTGGCCAAGCCAGCGATGTCCTCGTCCCACAAATGAATAAAAAATCAAAAACAACCCCATCATGTCACCATGTGGGGAAACTGCAGACCCCCATCCTGTCACTGTGTGGGGGGTATCAGACACCCAGACCCTCATCCTGTTACCATGCGGGTGAATCACATCCCCCTTTGACCCGTCACCGCGCGGGGGAATCACAGACACAGAGCCCCGTCCCGTCACCGTGCGGGGGAATCACAGACACAGACCCCCGTTCCGTCACCGTGTGGGGGAATCACAGACCCCCGTCCCGTCACCGTGTGGGGGAATCACAGACACAGACCCCCGTCCCGGCACCGTGTGGGGGAATCACAGACTCCCGTACCGTCACCGTGTGGGGGAATCACAGACACAGACCCCTGTCCCGTCACCGTGTGGGGGAATCACAGACACAGAGCCCCGTCCCGTCACCGTGCGGGGGAATCACAGACACAGACCCCCGTTCCGTCACCGTGTGGGGGAAATCACAGACTCCCGTACCGTCACCGTGTGGGGGAATCACAGACACAGACCCCTGTCCTGTCACCGTGTGGGGGAATCACAGACCCCCATCCCGTCACCGTGTGGGGGAATCACAGACACAGACCCCCGTCCCGTCACCGTGTGGGGGAATCACAGACCCCCATCCCGTCACCGTGTGGGGGAATCACAGACCCCCATCCCGTCACCGTGTGGGGAATCACAGACACAGACCCCAGTCCTGTCACCGTGTGGGGGGGAATCACAGACACAGACCCCTGTCCTGTAACCATCTGGGGGAATTACAGACCCCTGTCCCGTCACCGTGTGGGGGAATTACAGACCCCTGTCCCGTCACCGTGTGGGGGAATCACAGACACAGACCCCAGTCCTGTCACCGTGTGGGCGAATCACAGACCCCCATCCCGTCACTGTGTGGGGGAATCACAGACACAGACCCCAGTCCCGTCACCGTGTGGGGGAATCACAGACACGGACCCGTGTCCTGTCACCATCTGGGGGAATCACAGACACGGACCCCCGTCCCGTCACCGTGTGGGGGAATCACAGACACAGACCCCCGTCCCGTCACCGTGTGGGGGAATCACAGACACAGACCCCTTTCCTGTAACCATCTGGGGGAATTACAGACCCCTGTCCCGTCACCGTGTGGGGGAATTACAGACCCCTGTCCCGTCACCGTGTGGGGGAATCACAGACACAGACCCCAGTCCTGTCACCGTGTGGGCGAATCACAGACCCCCATCCCGTCACTGTGTGGGGGAATCACAGACATAGACCCCAGTCCTGTCACCCTGTGTGGGAATTACAGACCCCTGTTCCATCACCGTGTGGGGGAATCACAGACACAGACCCCAGTCCCGTCACCGTGTGGGGGAATCACAGACACAGACCCCAGTCCTGTCACCGTGTGGGGGAATCACAGACACGGACCCGTGTCCTGTCACCATCTGGGGGAATCACAGACACAGACCCCCGTCCCGTCACCATGTGGGGGAATCACAGACACAGACCCCCGTCCCGTCACCGTGTGGGGGAATCACAGACACAGACCCCTGTCCCGTCACCGTGCGGGGGAATCACAGACACAGACCCCAGTCCTGTCACCATCTGGGGAAATCACAGACACAGACCCCCGTCCCCTCACCGTGTGGGGGAATCACAGACCCCCATCCCGTCACCGTGTGGGGGAATCACAGACACAGACCCCTGTCCTGTAACCATCTGGGGGAATTACAGACCTCTGTCCCGTCACCGTGTGGGGGAATCTCAGACACAGACCCCAGTCCTGTCACCCTGTGAGAGAATTACAGACCCCTGTCCCGTCACCGTGTGGGGGAATTACAGACCTCTGTCCCGTCACCGTGTGGGGGAATCACAGACACAGACCCCAGTCCTGTCACCGTGTGGGGGAATCACAGACCCCCATCCCGTCACTGTGTGGGGGAATCACAGACATAGACCCCAGTCCTGTCACCCTGTGTGGGAATTACAGACCCCTGTTCCATCACCGTGTGGGGGTATCACAGACCCCCATCCCGTCACCGTGTGGGGGAATCACAGACACCCCTGTCCTGTCACCCTGTGGGGGAATCACAGACACAGACCCCAGTCCTGTCACCGTGTGGGCGAATCACAGACCCCCCATCCCGTCACTGTGTGGGGGAATCACAGACATAGACCCCAGTCCTGTCACCCTGTGTGGGAATTACAGACCCCTGTTCCATCACCGTGTGGGGGAATCACAGACACAGACCCCAGTCCCGTCACCGTGTGGGGGAATCACAGACACAGACCCCAGTCCTGTCACCGTGTGGGGGAATCACAGACACGGACCCGTGTCCTGTCACCATCTGGGGGAATCACAGACACAGACCCCGTCCCGTCACTGTGTGGGGGAATCACAGACACAGACCCCCGTCCCGTCACCGTGTGGGGGAATCACAGACACAGACCCCTGTCCCGTCACCGTGCGGGGGAATCACAGACACAGACCCCAGTCCTGTCACCATCTGGGGAAATCACAGACACAGACCCCCGTCCCCTCACCGTGTGGGGAATCACAGACACAGACCCCCGTCCCGTCACCGTGTGGGGGAATCACAGACCCCCATCCCGTCACCGTGTGGGGGAATCACAGACACAGACCCCTGTCCTGTAACCATCTGGGGGAATTACAGACCTCTGTCCCGTCACCGTGTGGGGGAATCTCAGACACAGACCCCAGTCCTGTCACCCTGTGAGAGAATTACAGACCCCTGTCCCGTCACCGTGTGGGGGAATTACAGACCTCTGTCCCGTCACCGTGTGGGGGAATCACAGACATAGACCCCAGTCCTGTCACCCTGTGTGGGAATTACAGACCCCTGTTCCATCACCGTGTGGGGGAATCACAGACACAGACCCCAGTCCCGTCACCGTGTGGGGGAATCACAGACACAGACCCCAGTCCTGTCACCGTGTGGGGGAATCACAGACACGGACCCGTGTCCTGTCACCATCTGGGGGAATTACAGACCTCTGTCCCGTCACCGTGTGGGGGAATCTCAGACACAGACCCCAGTCCTGTCACCCTGTGAGAGAATTACAGACCCCTGTCCCGTCACCGTGTGGGGGAATTACAGACCTCTGTCCCGTCACCGTGTGGGGGAATCACAGACATAGACCCCAGTCCTGTCACCCTGTGTGGGAATTACAGACCCCTGTTCCATCACCGTGTGGGGGAATCACAGACACAGACCCCAGTCCCGTCACCGTGTGGGGGAATCACAGACACAGACCCCAGTCCTGTCACCGTGTGGGGGAATCACAGACACGGACCCGTGTCCTGTCACCATCTGGGGGAATCACAGAGACAGACCCCCGTCCCGTCACCGTGTGGGGGAATCACAGACACAGACCCCCGTCCCGTCACCGTGTGGGGGAATCACAGACACAGACCCCTGTCCAGTCACCGTGCGGGTGAATCACAGACACAGACCCCAGTCCTGTCACCATCTGGGGAAATCACAGACACAGACCCCCGTCCCCTCACCGTGTGGGGAATCACAGACACAGACCCCCGTCCCGTCACCGTGTGGGGGAATCACAGACCCCCATCCCGTCACCGTGTGGGGGAATCACAGACACAGACCCCTGTCCTGTAACCATCTGGGGGAATTACAGACCTCTGTCCCGTCACCGTGTGGGGGAATCTCAGACACAGACCCCAGTCCTGTCACCCTGTGAGAGAATTACAGACCCCTGTCCCGTCACCGTGTGGGGGAATTACAGACCTCTGTCCCGTCACCGTGTGGGGGAATCACAGACACAGACCCCAGTCCTGTCACCGTGTGGGGGAATCACAGATCCCCATCCCGTCACTGTGTGGGGGAATCACAGACATAGACCCCAGTCCTGTCACCCTGTGTGGGAATTACAGACCCCTGTTCCATCACCGTGTGGGGGAATCACAGACCCCCATCCCGTCACCGTGTGGGGGAATCACAGACACCCCTGTCCTGTCACCCTGTGGGGGAATCACAGACACAGACCCCTGTCCTGTCACCGTGTGGGCGAATCACAGACCCCCATCCCGTCACTGTGTGGGGGAATCACAGACATAGACCCCAGTCCTGTCACCCTGTGTGGGAATCACAGACCCCTGTTCCATCACCGTGTGGGGGAATCACAGATACAGACCACAGTCCCGTCACCGTGTGGGGGAATTACAGACACAGACCCCCGTCCCGTCACCGTGTGGGGGAATCACAGACACAGACCCCTGTCCCGTCACCGTGCGGGGGAATCACAGACACAGACCCCAGTCCTGTCACCATCTGGGGAAATCACAGACACAGACCCCCGTCCCCTCACCGTGTGGGGAATCACAGACACAGACCCCCGTCCCGTCACCGTGTGGGGGAATCACAGACCCCCATCCCGTCACCGTGTGGGGGAATCTCAGACACAGACCCCTGTCCTGTCACCCTGTGAGAGAATTACAGACCCCTGTCCCGTCACCGTGTGGGGGAATTACAGACCTCTGTCCCGTCACCGTGTGGGGGAATCACAGACACAGACCCCAGTCCTGTCACCGTGTGGGGGAATCACAGACCCCCATCCCGTCACTGTGTGGGGGAATCACAGACATAGACCCCAGTCCTGTCACCCTGTGTGGGAATTACAGACCCCTGTTCCATCACCGTGTGGGGGTATCACAGACCCCCATCCCGTCACCGTGTGGGGGAATCACAGACACCCCTGTCCTGTCACCCTGTGTGGGAATTACAGACCCCTGTCCCGTCACCGTGTGGGGGAATCACAGACACAGACCCCTGTCCCGTCACCCTGTGTGGGAATTACAGACCCCTGTCCCATCACCGTGTGGGGGAATTACAGACCCCTGTCCCATCACCGTGTGGGGGAATCACAGACACAGACCCCTGTCCCGTCACCCTGTGTGGGAAATACAGACCCCTGTCCCGTCACTGTGTGGGGGAATCACAGATACAGACCACAGTCCCGTCACCGTGTGGGGGAATTACAGACCCCTGTCCCGTCACTGTGTGGGGGAATCACAGACACAGACCACTGTCCCGTCACCCTGTGTGGGAATTACAGACCCCTGTCCCGTTGCCATGTGGGGGAATCACAGACACAGACCCCATCCCCTCACCGTGCAGGGAAATCAGACACAGAACCCCACGGTGTCACAGTGCGGGAGAATCAGAGACACAGATCCACCCCCCCCCCCAATCCTGTCAGCGTGCAGGGGAATTGCAGACACAGACTCTCATCCCATCGCTGTGCAGGGGAATCACAGAAACACACCCATCTTGTCACCGGGCAGGGGAATCAGACACAGACCCCTGTCCTGTCACCGTGCAGGGGAATCACAGACACAGACCCCTGCCACATCACTGTTTGGGGGAAATCGTAGACTCCTGTCCTGTCACTGTGTGGGGGAATCCCAGACACTGACACCATCCCATTACCTTCTGTGGGAGTTGCAGACCCCTGTGCCGTCACCGTACGGGGGAACCACAAAACATCGGTCCTGGTCCACTCTAAACTGTTGCAACATGTAGGTGAACCCTTCTGTTAATTAAACCAAATGCCCATCAAAGTTCGCCCTCCCTCTAAACATGCTAAAATATGAGTAGCAGAGAACTCCCAAATTCCAGTATTGAAAGAAAATATCAATGTGTTCTTGAACTCTTCAAATTGTACATTAAACAATGACCATTCACAATTCATGCCCCCCCATTCTCTTAACTGCTTATTATCTGCCTCCAACTCTATAACAATTTGCTGTTCCAGTAAAACACTTTTTAAATTTACCATATATGCTTGAGTAATAGTGGAATTTTTAAAAATACTTTCTACAGTTAAAGTTAAGGGGTTGACTATTACATAGATATGATGTTTGAGGGAACTGTCATTCATACCTGCCAAAATTCATACCATATCATTAGCAGAAGCCCAACTGATCTTGAGACATTAAGGGGTTAATTCGCTCTGCTGACCTTCAAGAAATTGGATGTCCCAGGGGTAGGGTGGCATGTTTCTCTGTCTTGCAGGTAGAACATAAAACATTTACTTTGCCATCTCCTGCTATTCACAGTAAATTTACATTGTCATCTCCTGCTATTCAGAATCAAAAAGAACACTGCAGTTAAAATTCTGACCACACCCTGCAGTTTAAAAATAAATTTACACCAGATCTTGCTATTAACCAATGATCTACATCATACTGTTTTTGCAAATAATCAGATCATTGCATTGTGTCTTGAATGGCATGTGACTATGGGGGAGCAGCTGGGAGATGTCTTATATAAAGGAAACACTGGTCCCTGTGTTTGGAGAGATCTCTTGTCATGGCTTTGCAAGCATTACGAAGAGTGTTCAGGGTTCCTCCGAAACTTATACTTAAGAGTCATAGAATTATACAGTATGGAAACAGACCCTTCGTCCATGCCGACCCAGATATCCCAACCCAATCTAGTCCCACCTGCCAGCACTCGGCCCATATCCCTCCAAACCCTTCCTATTCATATACACACCCAAATGCCTCTTAAATGTTGCAATTGTACCAGCCTCCACCACTTCCTCTGGCAGCTCATTCCATACATGTACTACCCGCTGTGTGAAAAAGTTGCCCCTTAAGTTTCTTCTTTATCTTTCCCCTCATAGTAAATTTTGGCTGTTCACAGAAGTTGGCAGTTGCATCATCTATGCAAGATCCTAAAGGAAATGAACTTAACTATCTCTAAACAAATAAAGAAAGAAAAACAAATTATGGTAATTCTGAAAACCGGAGAGGGGAACAGTACAACCGGCAGACTGGAAACTTGGAGCAGAACGTGACAGCTGGCACACGGACTCACAAACATTGATCTGTGAAGAACTCGGGTCGACGGTTATTGCACAAAATACAGAGGCAGGGTATTGAGGATGGTTTGGCGGTTTGGATCAGAAATTGGCAAGCTGAAAGAAGACTGAGGGTGGTGGTTGGTGTGAAATATTTAGCCTGGAGTTCAGTTACTAGTGGGATACCACAAGGATCTGTTTTGGGTCCAGTGTTATTTGTCATTTATATAAATGACCTGGATGAGGGCATAGAAGGATGCGTTAGAAGATTTGTGGGTGACGAAGGATGTTGCAGGTTATAGAGGGACATAGATAAGCTGCACAGCTGGGCTGAGAGATGGCAAATGGAGTTTAATTCGGTAAAGTGTGAGGGGATTCACTTTGGAAGGAGGAACAGAAATACAGAGTGCTGGGCTAATGGTAAGATACATGGTATTGTGGATGAGGAGAGAGATCTCAGTGTCCATGTACATAGATCCCTGAAAGTTGCCACCCCGGGTTGATGGGGTTGTTAAGAAGGCGTACGGTGTGTTAGCTTTTATTGGGAGAGGGATTGAATTTCGGAGCCATGAGGTCATGCTGCAGCTGTACACAATTCTGGTGCGGCCGCACTTGGAGTATTGTGTCCAGTTCTGGTCACTGCATTATAGGAAGGATGTGGAAGATTTGAAAAGAGTTCAGAGGAGATTTACCAGGATTTCACCAGGTATGGAGGGAAGGTCTTATGAGGAAAGGCTGAGGGACTTGAGGCTGGTTCTGTTAGGGAGAAGAAGGTTGAGAGATGACTTAATTGAGACATATAAGATAATCAGAGAGTTAGATAGGGTGGACTGTGAGCCTTTTTCCTCAGATAGTGATGGCTAGCACGAGGGGACATAGCTTTAAACTGAGGGGTGAGAGATATAGAACATAGAACAATACAGCATAGAACAGGCCCTTTGGCCCTCGCTGTTGTGCTGACCTGCGAACTATTCTCAGCGCGTCCCCCTACACTATCCCAAAATCATCCATGTGTTTATCTAAGGATTGTTTAAATCTTCCTAATGTGGCTGAGTTGATTACATTAGCAGGTAGGGCATTCCACGCCCTTACCACTCTCTGCGTAAAGAACCTACCTCTGACATCTGTCTTTAATCTATCCCCCCCTCAATTTGTAGTTATGCCCCCTCGTACACGCTGACGTCATCATCCCAGGAAAAAGATTCTCACTGCCAACCCTACCTCATCCTCTGATCATCTTCTATGTCTCTATCAAATCCCCTCTTAGCCTTCTACTTGCCAATGAGAACAGGTTCAAGTCTCTCAGCCTTTCCTCATAAGACCTTCCCTCCACACCAGGCAACATCCTGGTAAATCTCCTCTGTACCTTTTCCAATGCTTCCATATCCTTCCTGAAATATATGGATCAGAACTGCACATAATATTCCAAGTGTGGCCGCACCAGTGTTGCAGCATGATATTGCGGCTCCGGAATTCAATCCCTCTATGAATGAAACCTAAATCACCGTATGCCTTCTTAACAGCACTATCCATCTGGGTGGCAACTTTCGGGGATCTATGTACACGGATTCCAACACCCCTCTGCACATCCACACTACCAAGAATCTTTCCGTCAACCCAGTACTCTGCCTTCCTGCTATTTTTCCCAAAGCACATCACTCACACTTAGCGGCATCGAACTCCCTTTGCCGCCTCTCGGCCCAATTCTGCAGTTTATCCAAGTCCCCCTGCAATATTTTTCCACCGACTTTAGTGTTGTCTGCAAACTTACCAACCCCATCCACCCATGCCTGCGTTTAAGTCATTGAGAGAAATGACAAACAGCAGCGGTCCCGAAACAGATCCTCGTGGCACACCACTGGTAACCAGACTCCAGGCTGAATATTTTCCGTCTTTTCCACCTATCCACCCCCTCCCCGCGACCCTGACCTATCACATTCATCCCCTCTCCCACTCACCTATTATACTCTATACTACTTTCTCCCCACCCCACCCCCTCTAGCTTATCTCTCCATGCTTCAGGCTCTCTGCCTGTATTCCTGAAGAGCTTTTGTCCGAAACGTCGATATTGCTGCTCCTCAGATGCTGCCTGAACTGCTGAGCTCTTCCAGCACCACTAATCCAGAATCTGGTTTCCAGCATCTGCAGTCATTGTTTTTACCTTGTTGATTTTAACCCTACTGCGAATCCTCTTGCAAGGATGCCTGCCTTGAAGATGTTTTCCTCCCCCCTCTCAAAGGAATCTCAGGGAGACCCTCTCCCACTGCAACTCAGCCTCTAGCTAATTACTCCACCCTTCAGGCTCACTGCCTTTATTCCTGATGAAGGGCTTTTGCCCGAAACGTCAATATTGCTGCTCCTCGGATGCTGCCTGAACTGCTGTGCTCTTCCAGCACCACTAATCCAGAATCTGGTTACCAGCATCTGCAGTCATTGTTTTTACCTTGTTGATTTTAACCCTACTGGGAATCCTCTTGCAAGGATGCCTGCCTTGAAGATGTTTTCCTCCTCTCTCTACAAGAATCTCAGGAGTCCCTGTCCCACTGCAACTCAGCCTCTAGCTTATCTCTCCACCCTTCAGGCTCACTGCCTTTATTTCTGCTGAAGGGCTTTTGCCTGAAACGTCGACTTTGCTGCTCCTCAGATGCTGCCTGAACTGCTGTGCTCTTCCAGCACCACTAATCCAGAATCTGGTTTCCAGCATCTGCAGTCATTGCTTTTACCTAGTTGATTTTAACCCTACTGCGAATCCTCTTGCAAGGATGCCTGCCTTAAAGATGGTTTCCTTCTCTCTCAAAGGAATCTCAGGGAGTCCCTCGCCCACTGCAACTCCCAGGTCATTTCCTCAGACCTGAAGCTCTTCAACCATCTCCTGAAACTCTATGCTACTTTCTCCCCACCTCCACCCCCCTCTAGCATATCTCTTCACCCTTCAGGCTCACTGCCTGTATTCCTGATGAAGGGCTTTTGCCCGAAATGTCGATATTGCTGCTCCTCGGATGCTGCCTGAACTGCTGTGCTCTTCCAGCACCATTAATCCGGAATCTGGTTTCCAGCATCTGCAGTCATTGCTTTTACCTCGTTGATTTTAACCCTACTGCGAATCCTCTTGCAAGGGATGCCTGCCTTGAAGATGTTTTCCTCCTCTCTCTAGAAGAATCTCAAGGAGACCCTCTCCCACTGCAACTCAGCCTCTAGATTCTCCCTCCATCCTTCAGGCTCACTGCCTTTATTCCTGATGAAGGGCTTTGGCCCGAAACGTCGATATTGCTGCTCCTCGGATGCTGCCTGAACTGCTGTGCTCTTCCAGCACCACTAATCCAGAATCTGGTTTCCAGCATTTGCAGTCATTGCATTTACCTAGTTGATTTTAACCCTACTGCGAATCCTCTTGCAAGGATGCCTGCCTTGAAGATGTTTTCCTCCTCTCTCTCAAAGGAATCTCAGGGAGACCCTCTCCCTCTGCAACTCAGCCTCTAGCTTATCTCTCCACCCTTCAGGCTCACTGCCTTTATTCCTGATGAAGGGCTTGTGCCCGAAACGTCGATTTTGCTGCTCCTCGGATGCTGCCTGAACTGCTGAGCTCTTCCAGCACCATTAATCCGGAATCTGGTTTCCAGCATCTGCAGTCATTGTTTTTACCTCGTTGATTTTAACCCTACTGCGAATCCTCTTGCAAGGGATGCCTGCCTTGAAGATGTTTTTCTCCTCTCTCTAGAAGAATCTCAAGGAGACCATCTCCCTCTGCAACTCAGCCTCTAGCTTCTCCCTCCACCCTTCAGGCTCACTGCCTTTATTCCTGATGAAGGGCTTGTGCCCGAAACGTCGATATTGCTGCTCCTCGGATGCTGCCTGAACTGCTGTGCTCTTCCAGCACCATTAATCCGGAATCTGGTTTCCAGCATCTGCAGTCATTGCTTTTACCTCATTGATTTTAACCCTACTGCGAATCCTCTTGCAAGGATGCCTGCCTTGAAGATGTTTTCCTCCTCTCTCTCAAAGGAATCTCAGGGAGACCCTCTCCCACTGCAACTCAGCCTCTAGCTTATTACTCCACCCTTCAGGCTCTCTGCCTTTATTCCTGATGAAGGGCTTGTGCCCGAAACGTTGATATTGCTGCTCCTCGGATGCTGCCTGAACTGCTGAGCTCTTCCAGCACCACTGATCCAGAATCTGGTTTCCAGCATCTGCAGTCATTGCATTTACCTCGTTGATTTTAACCCTACTGCGAATCCTCTTGCAAGGGATGCCTGACTTGAAGATGTTTTCCTCCTCTCTCTACAGGAATCTCAGGGAGACCCTCTCCCTCTGCAACTCAGCCTCTAGCTTCTCCCTCCACCCTTCAGGCTCACTGCCTTTATTCCTGATGAAGGGCTTGTGCCCGAAACGTCGATATTGCTGCTCCTCGGATGCTGCCTGAACTGCTGTGCTCTTCCAGCACCATTAATCCGGAATCTGGTTTCCAGCATCTGCAGTCATTGCTTTTACCTCGTTGATTTTAACCCTACTGCGAATCCTCTTGCAAGGATGCCTGCCTTGAAGATGTTTTCCTCCTCTCTCTCAAAGGAATCTCAGGGAGACCCTCTCCCACTGCAACTCAGCCTCTAGCTTATTACTCCACCCTTCAGGCTCTCTGCCTTTATTCCTGATGAAGGGCTTGTGCCCGAAACGTTGATATTGCTGCTCCTCGGATGCTGCCTGAACTGCTGAGCTCTTCCAGCACCACTAATCCAGAATCTGGTTTCCAGCATCTGCAGTCATTGCATTTACCTCGTTGATTTTAACCCTACTGCGAATCCTCTTGCAAGGGATGCCTGACTTGAAGATGTTTTCCTCCTCTCTCTACAGGAATCTCAGGGAGACCCTCTCCCTCTGCAACTCAGCCTCTAGCTTCTCCCTCCACCCTTCAGGCTCACTGCCTTTATTCCTGATGAAGGGCTTGTGCCCGAAACGTCGATATTGCTGCTCCTCGGATGCTGCCTGAACTGCTGTGCTCTTCCAGCACCATTAATCCGGAATCTGGTTTCCAGCATCTGCAGTCATTGCTTTTACCTCGTTGATTTTAACCCTACTGCGAATCCTCTTGCAAGGATGCCTGCCTTGAAGATGTTTTCCTCCTCTCTCTCAAAGGAATCTCAGGGAGACCCTCTCCCACTGCAACTCAGCCTCTAGCTTATTACTCCACCCTTCAGGCTCTCTGCCTTTATTCCTGATGAAGGGCTTGTGCCCGAAACGTTGATATTGCTGCTCCTCGGATGCTGCCTGATCTGCCGTGCTCTTCCAGCGCCGCGCTGGTCTCGACTCTGGCCTCCAGCGTCCGCGGTCGTCGCTTCTGCCTGGCGGACGTCGTCCGTCGACGTCTTTCAAGGAA
Source organism: Hemiscyllium ocellatum (assembly GCF_020745735.1). NCBI lineage: Eukaryota > Metazoa > Chordata > Chondrichthyes > Orectolobiformes > Hemiscylliidae > Hemiscyllium > Hemiscyllium ocellatum. The sequence goes on from NW_026867602.1 coordinate 152,141, forward strand.
GCCCGGTTTCTGCGTCGTTTCCTCCGAACGTCCCGCCCTGTGGAACCTTAAATCTCATCGAGGGTGGGGGGGGGTGTTTGTTTGCCGAAGATGAAGAGGAGGTTTCTTGGCTCAGAGAGTAGTCGGGCGGGAGGGGGATGTCGTGGGACGCCCCCCGGCCTGCAACGGGAGTGGACCCGCCAACTTTAAGGGCGTTTAAATGGTCATTGGATGGGCATGTGGACTGGAAGGGGGAGGGATGGTCACACGGGTCGGTGCAAGACCACCGGCTGAAGGCCCTGCACCGCCCTTCTGTGACTTTTATGCGAGAGGTGTGTGTGTGTGTGTAATTCTAGGTTATTTGGGGGCCAAAAGGTGAGTGATTGAGGAGGGGGATGGGGGTTCGACTTTTGCTACCAGCGTACCTCAGCTCGATTTCAGTACCGTAACAGCGGCTGTCTCCGGCCGCAGGTCTCGTCCCCTTTGGTTTTCCGCTGCCGATGATTTCGTGTAGACGCCTGAAAAAGGGATCTTTGACGGGGAGAGAGGGTGTTTTGCACCGTCGTCGTCCTCTCTCTCTCTGTCACAAAATGGCGGCCGCTCCGTCGACGGCAGTTGCTCGCCTTCCCTCGCGCTCACGCGGGCACGTGGTCGCAAGCGCGCCCGACGTCATCGCGTCATCGCACGGGGGTGTGGGCGGGGCCTGCCTCCGACCGCACCCAACCGACGGGACCTCGCCGTGGAGACGGGGCCGCGTGGGCGGGGCTCGGCATCGGACGGGGAGCAGCGTGTGGGCGGGGCTTGGCAGGGACTGGGGAGCAGCGTGTGGGCGGGGCTTAGCACGGACTGGGGAGCAGCGTGTGGGCGGGGCTTAGCACGGACGGGGTGGGTGCAGCGTGTGGGCGGGGCTACATAACGTCACCGCCAGGGTGTGGGGCGCGGTGTGTCGCCCTTGTCCTTCATTGCCTCGGTCGGGCTCACCGTGCCCCGTGATTCCACAGGGGGCGGGGTCAGAGTTGAAAGGGGGCGTGGTTTTGGGCTGGTCCCGGTCGAAACGTCTTGACGTGTGAAGTGGGCGGGGTTTGACATGCGCTTGCTTTTTTGCGGGGGGCGTGGCTTCAACGTCGAAGGGGCGGGGACCGCGTTCCTTTGGGCGCCTGGGTGACGTATGGAATGGGGCGAGGTCTGACCGGGGCGGGGCCTCTCTGGCATACCGCGGGAGGGTTAGGGAGGTGGGAGAGGGGCCGAATGGAAGGAGCGAGTCTTGTAGGAGCCTCCTTATAGGATAGGCAGGGGGAGACGGGCCGAATGGAAGGAGGGGTGGTCTCAATTTGCACGGAGTCTTGTAGGAGCCTCCTTATGGGATAGACGGGGGTAGAGGGGCCGAATGGAAGGAGGGGTGGTCTCAATTTCCACAGAGTCTTGTAGGAGCCTCCTTATGGGATAGACAGGGGTTGAGGGGCCGAATGGAAGGAGCGAGTCTTGTAGGAGCCTCCTTATGGGATAGGCAGGGGGAGACGGGCCGAATGGAAGGAGAGGTGGTCTCAATTTGCACGGAGTCTTGTAGGAGCCTCCTTATGGGATAGGCAGGGGGAGACGGGCCGAATGGAAGGAGGGGTGGTCTCAATTTGCACGGAGTCTTGTAGGAGCCTCCTTATGGGATAGGCAGGGGGAGACGGGCCGAATGGAAGGAGGGGTGGTCTCAATTTGCACGGAGTCTTGTAGGAGCCTCCTTATGGGATAGACGGGGGTTGAGGGGCCGAATGGAAGGAGGGAGTGGTCTCAATTTACACGGAGTCTTGTAGGAGCCTCCTTATGGGATAGACAGGGGTTGAGGGGCCGAATGGAAGGAGGGAGTGGTCTCAATTTACACGGAGTCTTGTAGAAGCCTGCTTATGGGATAGGTGGGGGAGAGGGGCCGAATGGAAGGAGGGTGTGATCTCAATTTGCACGGAGTTTTGTAGGAGCCTCCTTATGGGATAGGTGGGGGGAGAGGGGCCGAATGGAAGGAGGGACCCGTCTCAATTTGCACTGAGGGGCCTCGTTAAGGGGGGAGGGGCCGAATGGAGGTGGGGAAATGGGTAAACAGGACTAGGTTAGTCTAGGATCTCGGATTGGCATGGACGAGATGGGCCGAAGGGTCTGTATCCATGCCGTACATCCTAGTGACTGTCTCGAGTGCAGGGGCTTGACAGGGTCAGTGCTGAGGGGTATGTTCTCCCCCCCGACATGGGAGTGTCTGGATGTACCCGAAACGTTGACTTCACCACCTCCTGATGCTGCCTGTCTTGCTGTGATCTTCCAGCCTCCTGTCCGCCATTCAATCCTGGCTCAACCCCATTCTCGGCGTTCTCTCCACCACCCTTCGTCCCCTTAATAGACAAGAACCTATCTATCTCAGTCTTAAACATACTCAATGCCCTGGCCGCTATAGCCACATGTGATGGTCAATGCCATAGCCTCACCACTCTCTGGCTGAGGGAACTTCTCCTTATGTCTATTCTAAAAAGGCCTGAATTAATCTAGGAGTAAAAAATGAGGTCTGCAGATGCTGGAGATCACAGCTGCAAATGTGTTGCTGGTCAAAGCACAGCAGGTTAGGCAGCATCTCAGGAATAGAGAATTCGACGTTTCGAGCATAAGCCCTTCATCAGGAATAAGAGAGAGTAGCCAAGCAGGCTAAGATAAAAGGTAGGGAGGAGGGACTTGGGGGAGGGGCGATGGAGGTGGGATAGGTGGAAGGAGGTCAAGGTGAGGGTGATAGGCCGGAGTGGGGTGGGGGCGGAGAGATCAGGAAGAGGATTGCAGGTTAGGAGGGCGGTGCTGAGTTGAGGGAACCGACTGAGACAAGGTGGGGGGAGGGGAAATGAGGAAACTGGAGAAATCTGAATTCATACCTTGTGGTTGGAGGGTTCCCAGGCGGAAGATGAGGCGCTCCTCCTCCAGCCGTCGTGTAGTTGTGTTCTGCCGGTGGAGGAGTCCAAGGACCTGCATGTCCTCGGTGGAGTGGGAGGGGGAGTTAAAGTGTTGAGCCACGGGGTGATTGGGTTGGTTGGTTCGGGCGGCCCGGAGGTGTTCTCTGAAGCGTTCCGCAAGTAAGCGGCCCGTCTCCCCAATATAGAGGAGGCCACATCGGGTGCAGCGGAAGCAATAGATGATGTGTGTGGAGGTACAGGTGAACTTGTGGCGGATATGGAAGGATCCCTTGGGGCCTTGGAGGGAAGTGAGTGTGGAGGTGTGGGCGCAAGTTTAACATTTCCTGCGGTTGCAGGGGAAGGAGGTTGGGTTGGTGGGGGGTGTGGATCTGACGAGGGAGTCCTGTTTTCCTAGCACTTGACCCACATCCCTTCAAACTGTTTCCTGTTCATGTACCCAGCCAGATGCGTTTCAGATGTCCTCAAACGTTGCTCTTATGTTAAGCCTTGCATTCCAGGGAATCTCCTCTGGATCGTCTGTGGGAGCCTGTTCATCCTTCCTGAGATACGGGGCTCACACAGGACTCCAAAATTAGAATCTTACAAAGCCTCAGAAATACTCCCCTACTTTTATTTCTCATTACAGTTCTCTCAAAATAAACACCATCGTTGCATTTAGGTGAAAGTGAGGGCTGGAGATCAGAGTTGAGGTTAGAGTGGTGCTGGAAAAGCGCAGCAATCTTCTTTCCCACCTCTCCACTCCACCCTCCTCTCCTGTCACCTTCATCCCCACCTATTTCACTCTCAGATACCTTCTCCCCAACCCCCCCCCCCCATTTATCTCTCCACCCCCCGAGGCTCCCTGCCTCATTCCTGAGGAAGGGCTTTTGCCCGAAACGTCGGTTTTCCTGCTCCTCGGATGCTAACTGGCAATCGTTTATTTGCCTTCCTGACCTGCAAGGTTAGCTCGAACCCCCAAGTCCCTTTGCACTTCAGATTTCTGAATTTTCTCCCCATTTTGAAATCAGTCCGTGCCTTTATTCTTCCTTGTGTGACCTCATGCTTTCTCTCTCTCTCTCTCTGTCCCTCTCTCTGACCCTGGTCTCCACCTTCGTTTGTCATCTTCCCTCTTAAAGTGCCGTTGTTTTGATCGGTTTTGCCCCAAAGTTCCAAAACAGCTCATAAACCAGTGGCTACTGCTCCTGGAATTTGAGGAAATCAGCTCAGTTTTTCCCTGTCCTGCATCTCAGTTTATAAAATTATGAGGGGCTTGGAGAGGGTACCGAAGAACGAGGAGCAGGAGCGGGTCATCTGGCTTTTCAAGCCTTTTCTACCGTTCAATACGATCACATCTCATCTTTTGGTGGCCTCAGCTCCACTGACCTGTCCTGTCACCCGTAGCCCTTAATCCCTTTATCGTTCAAAACGTTATCTATCATTGACTGCGGAAGCCTCAACCTTCCAATTTAGCATGGATTGGCGGTGCTAAATTGTCCCCGTAGTGCCTAGGGATGTGCAGGTTAGGGTGGATTGGCCGTGCTAAATTGTCCCCGTAGTGCCCAGGGATGTGCAGGTTAGGGTGGATTGGCCGTGCTAAATTGTCCCCGTAGTGCCCAGGGATGTGCAGGTTAGGGTGGATTGGCCGTGCTAAATTGTCCCCGTAGTGCCCAGGGATGTGCAGGTTAGGGTGGATTGGCCGTGCTAAATTGTCCCCGTAGTGCCCAGGGATGTGCAGGTTAGGGTGGATTGGCCGTGCTAAATTGTCCCCGTAGTGCCCAGGGATGTGTGGGTTAGGGTGGGATTGGCCGTGCTAAATTGTCCCCGTAGTGCCCAGGGATGTGCAGGTTAGGGTGGGATTGGCCGTGCTAAATTGTCCCCGTAGTGCCCAGGGATGTGCAGGTTAGGGTGGGATTGGCCGTGCTAAATTGCCCACAGTGTTAGGTGAAAGGATAAATGTAGGGGAATGCGTCTGGGTGGGTTGGTGTGGACTTGTTGGGCCGAAGGGCCTGTTTCCATACTGTAATTAATCTCATCCTGAGAAGAACCCTTTGATCCCCGCTCTCTTATTCCTGCCAGAGATGCAGGAGCAGAAGTTAGGCCATTCAGCCCATCGCGCCATTCAATCACGGCTGATAGGTTTCTCGGAAGGGATGTACTGGCCCTGGAGCGTGTCCTGAGGAGGTTTACGAGAATGGTCCCAGGAGTGGAAAGCTTAACGTGTGAGGAATGTTTGAGGACTCAACAGATGAGGGGGAGATCTAACTGAAACTTAAAGAATAGCGAATGGCAAGGACAGATTGGATGTTGGGAAGAGATTCCCATTGGCAGGAAAGACAAGGACCTGAGGGAACAGCCTTGGAGTAAAGGGAAGACCTTTTAGGATGGAGATAGGGAGAAACGTCTTCAGCCAGAGAGTGGGCAGTCAATGCCACAGAAGGCTGTTGGGGGCTATTGAGTAGATTGGAGACTGAGATAGATCGCTTCCTGATGGTCAAGGGGATCGAGGGTTGTGGGGAGCAGGGCATTGAGAAACCTATCAGTTGTGATTGAATGGCGGAGCAGAACCTGATGGGCTGAATGGCCTGACTCCCGCTCCTGTTCGGCGTGGTCTGGTTCTGCACCTTTGTGGCTTGCGATTTGGCGTAGCCCTGTCAGCTCTGGACAGCAACGATTGAAGGCTGCTGTTTTGGACACCAGGATATTTCCCCCCCTGGGCTTCCAGGGTGTTATCTTCAGTGTGGGCTTCACACTTCAACATCGCTCCCCCTTGTAGGCAGCTGGAGAATCTCCAGCAAGTCCTTTACCTCTGTGGGATATAGGTAAAGTAGTGTTACTTCTGCAATTATAATTGCTGATACAAAGTAAATGAGCTCACACCAGTGTGTAATTGTTTCAGTCAAGAGTCAACAAGAATGGAAACTATGTGGAGGAAATGTATAATTGTTTTTTTTTGTATTTAGCTAAAAAAAAGTATGCAAAAGAAACGGGACTGCAAAACAACAGTAGAAATTCAAAGTTTGTGAGAAGTTTGTTGGCGGCACGGTGGCACAGTGGTTAGCACTGCTGCCTCACAGCGCCAGGGACCCGGGTTCAATTCCCGACTCAGGCGACTGACTGTGTGGATTGGCCGTGTCTGCGTGGGTTTCCTCCGGGTGCTCCGGTTTCCTCCCACAGTCCAAAGACGTGTGGGTCAGGTGAATTGGCCATGCTAAATTGTCCGTTGTGTTAGGTGTAGGGGTATGGGTGGGTTGCGCTTCGGCGGGTCAGTGTGGACTTGTTGGGTCGAGGGGCCTGTTTCCACACTGTAAGTAATCTAATCTAATCTAACCAAGATTTGTAGCTCGGGTGCTTGTTGTTGTGGTTCTGTTCGCCGAGCTGGGGGTTTTTGTTGCAAACATTTCGTCCCCTGGCTAGGTGACATCCTCAGTGCTTGGGAGCCTCCTGTGAAGCGCTTCTGTGATGTTTCCTCCGGCGTATATAGTGGCTTGTCTCTGCTGCTTCCGGTTGTCAGTTGCTGTCCGCTGCAGTGGCCGGTATATTGGGTCCAGGTCGATGTGTCTGTTGATAGAATTTGTGGCTGGTAGGTAATACAGGCAACTAGATAAGATGCTGTGAGGAGAGGCAGTTAAGCTAGATACGCCTGTACAAACAGTAGGTATAAACATCTGTTTCCCACTTTTACAGAAATACAGGAACAAACCCCAATTAAAAGGGTCTTAACGATAAGATGCTGTGAGGGGAGGAACGGATGGAGGGAGCAGATAATGGTAAAGGATGTGCCTCACAATGACCCACAGCAGGATGAGGTCAAATGCCCTTGTGAGGCCAGAAATAAGCATTTTGTCACAGAGAAGGCCGGATAAGACGAGAGATAAACAGGAGTAATGGGGACCGATCTTAGGGAAGTGGAGGATGTAAACAGGGAGGGGGGGGGTAAACAATGAAATGAAAAAAATAGGAACCAAATTATATAAAGATCGAGTATTCGTTGAGTGAGTCCCTTGCCTTGTACAGAGAGACAGACAGTGGACTTCATACCCTCTTGCAAGAGTTAAATAAAGGACACAGATTTTGTCTCGGACTGAAATTATTGAAGTGAGTGAGCTTTGTTCCTCGCAGCTCTTTCCCATTTCGGCAGCCAGCAGGAATCGATGCTGTTTCCACAGTCGCCCAAGGTCATTGGCAGCTCCAAAAACAGGGGGAGACCGTGTAAATGTGAGGAGTGGGTAGTGGTGGAGGATTGCCTTTCAGACTGGAGGCCTGTGACCAGTGCAGGGATCGGCGCCGGGTCCACTGCTTTTCGTCATTTATATAAAATGATTTGGATATGAACATAGGAGGTGTGATTAGTAAGTTTGCGGATGACACCAACATTGTGGCTAAAGTGGACAGCGAAAAATGTTACCTCAGAGTGCAACGGGATCTTGATCAGTTGGGCCAATGTGCCGAGGAAGTTCAATTTAGATCAATGATGCTGCATTTTGGGAAAGCAAATCTTAGCAGGACTTATCCACTTAATGGTAAGGTCCTGGGGAGTGTTGCTGAACAAAGAGACCTTGGAGTGCAGGTTCATAGCTTCTTGAAAGTGGAGTTGCAAGTACAGAGCATCGTGTATAGGAGTTTGGAGGTCATGTTGCAGCTGTACAGGACATTGGTTAAGTCACTTTTGGAATATTGTGTATAATTCTGGTCTCCCTCCTATCGGAAGGATGTTGTGTAGCTTGAAAGGGTTCAGAAAAGATTTACAAGGATGTTGGATGGTTTGAACGATAAGGAGAGGCTGGATGGGCTGGGGCTGTTTGCCGGGGTTGGAGAGTTTGAGTAATAGAGAGAGAGGCTGGTTCGGCTGGGGGCTGTTTTCTCTGGAATGTCAGAGGCTGAGGGGTGACCTTAGAGATTTATAAAATCACGAGGGGCATGGATAAGGGAAATAGGCAAGATCTTTTCCCCAGGGTGAGGGATTCCAAAACTAGAGGGCATTGGTTTAGGACAAGAGGGGGAAAATCTAAAAGGGACTTTAGGGGCAACATTTTCACGCAGAGGGTACAGCGTGTTTGGAACGAGCTGCCAGAGGGAGTGATGGAGTCTGGAACAATCTCTCCACCCTTCAGCCACTTCCTGATGAAGGGCTTTTCCCCGAAACGTCGATTTTACTGCTCCTTGGATGCTGCCTGAACTGCTGTGCTTTTCCAGCACCACTCTCATCCGGTTTCCAGCGCCTGCAGTCATTGTTTTTAGCAGAACGGCAGCATTTGGATGGGGACGTGAAAAGGAAGAGTTTAGAAGGATATAAGTCAAGTAATGGCAAAATGGGTCTCGATTAGGTTAGGATATCAGGCTGGCATGGACGGGTTGGGCCGAAGGGTCTGTTTCCCTGCTGTACGTCTCTATGACTCTAAATGGGACGGTATTAGTGGAGGATATGGGACAGCACGGACAAGATGGACCGAAGGGTCTGTTTCTGTGCTCTATGAGGTCTGAGATATATGTATTAGTTGCTAAAACCCATTCTAAATGATTAAATACTGAGCAGCAATGTGGGTTTGTTCAATATTTTGCTTGAGTTGCATAAAATCTTTATGTTTTTCTGTCCCAAAGGGGCAGAGCCTCAGAAACTTGTGATTCTCAATGGAGTTATCCTGCTCTGACCTGTTTGTCCAATGGGATAGGGCTATGGGCGGAGACAAGCTGGCGTCAGCCAATCAGAACGTGAACAGTGATGTGGATGACAGGACCTCAGTCCAATAAGACAGTAGGATGGAGGCAGGACCCTGGCGAATGACAGCGCTTCCGTCCAATAGAATCACACGGGTGTGGCCGGCGGGCCTCCGCCAATCAGAACGCCGGTGGCGGATCAAGCTGAGTGGCGGGCGTCTCATCCAATAGGACAGGGGGGAGACGGTGACTGATTGGCACCTCCCCATGGGGAGGCGGGAGATACTGACTGACAGGCATTTCATCCAATGGGATCTGTACGGGGCGGTTACGGACGGGCAACGGCCAATCCGAGCGCGAAGGGGGAGGCGGGACACGTTGAGTGACGGGAGCCTCATCCAAAAGGATGGGCAGACCAACAGGTTTATCTGGAAGCATTGTTGTCAAGCGGTGAAGGAGCAAATAAACCTGTTGAACAATAACCTGACGTTGTATGATTTTAAACTTTGTCAAACAACGGCTCGACCACATCAAAAGGATGGGGGTCAGGGGCGCCGACTGACAGACATCGGCCAACGGCCAGGGCTTGCTGCGTAACTCTAAGTGACGGGGCTTCATCCAATAGGATGGGACGTAGGCGGTGACCGATCTGCGCCTGCCAATCCGAAAGCCCACGAGGAGGTGAGATGGGCGGGGTGACAGACACCTCATCCAATGGGATAGGAAGACGTGCGGTGACAGATGAGCATCCGCCTATCGGAAGACACCGGCGGGAAACGCCAAGCGCCGAATGAGAGGAGGGAGGCAGTGACAGACGGCGCTTTCCTCCAATAGGACCACAAGGGCGGGCGCGACGCAGTGATAGACGGGCCAGGCGCCCAGTAGGCGCGCGTTGCCGCCCCTTGATGGGCAGCGGGAATATCCAATTGGGACGCGATTGGCCGTTGCGTGGGCGGGACACGGTTGGGGTTTTGAACGGCTGTGGAGGTTGGAGATCGAGCGGGCGGCGGCAGCGGAGCCTGAGGCTTCCCGGAGGGTGAATCGCGGAAAAGGAAAAAATAATCATGGAGACCCTGATCCCTGTCATTAATAAACTGCAGGAGATCTTCAGCACCGTGTCCGCCGAGATCATCGCGCTTCCTCAGATCGTGGTGATCGGCAGCCAGGTCCTTCGATCATCAATGGGGAGGGGGAGCTTGACGTAGGAGGGGGTGGGGCTCCCGGTGAGGGGCGGGGACGGCCTGGACCAATAGGCGCGCGAGCCAATGACCGACGGGTCACACCGTCCAATGGTGGCGGGGCGCCGCTTGTGATTGTCGGCGTGCCGACCAATAGGGGAGGGTGGGAGGCTCCTGCGGGGGCGGAGAGAGGGCGTCCAATAGGATCGCTGGTCTGGGCGGGAATTGGATTGATGGAAGGGGGACTGTCCAATGGGAGCACGCCAAGGGCTCTGACTGACGGCGGGACAGCCAATAAGGAGGAGGAGGCGGTGCCACAGTTGAATGAATGGCTTTCCCTCACTTAGAGTAGGGAGTGAGGGACATGGGGTTGGAGGGGAGTGGGATCCCTCAGGGAGTGAGGGACATGGGGAGGGAGGGGAGAGGGATCCCTCAGGGAGTGAGGGACATGGGGTTGGAGGGGAGTGGGATCCCTCAGGGAGTGAGGGACATGGGGAGGGAGGGGAGAGGGATCCCTCAGGGAGTGAGGGACATGGGGAGGGAGGGGTGAGGGATCCCTCAGGGAGTGAGGGACATGGGGGAGGGGAGGGAGGGTGGGTAGAGGGATCCCTCAGGGAGTGAGGGACATAGTGGTTGGAGGGGACAGGGATCCGTCAGGGAGTGAGGGACATGGGGAGGGAGGGGAGAGGGATCCCTCATAGAGTGAGGGATCCCTCATAGAGTGAGGGACTTGGGGAAGGAGGGAAGAGGGATCCCTCAGGGAGTGAGGGACATAGGGTTGGAGGGGAGAGGGATTCCTCAGGGAGTGAGGGACATGGGGTTGGAGGGAAGAGGGATCCCTCAGGGAGTGAGGGACATGGGGAGGGAGGGAAGTGGGATCCCTCAGGGAGTGAGGGACATGGGGAGGGAGGGGAGAGGGATCCCTCAGGGAGTGAGGGACATGGGGTTGGAGGGTGGAGGGTAGAGGGATTCCCTCAGGGAGTGAGGGACATGGGGTTGGAGGGTAGAGGGATTCCCTCAGGGAGTGAGGGACATGGGGTTGGAGGGGAGAGGGATCCCTCGGGGAGTGAGGGACATGGGGTTGGAGGGGAAAGGGATCCCTCAGGGAGTGAGGGAGAGGGACCCCTCAGGGAGTGAGGGACATGGGGACGGAGGGAAGAGGTATTCCCTCAGGGAGTGAGGGACATAGGAGTTGGAGGGGAGAGGGATTCCCTCAGGGAGTGAGGGACATAGGGGTTGGAGGGAAGAGGGATCCCTCGGGGAGTGAGGGACATGGGGTTGGAGGGGAGAGGGATTCCCTCAGGGAGTGAGGGATATTGGGTTGGAGGGAAGAGGGATCCCTCGGGGAGTGAGGGACATGGGGTTGGAGGGAAGAGGGATCCCTCAGGGAGTGAGGGACATGGGGTTGGAGGGAAGAGGGATACCTCAGGGAGTGAGGGACATGGGGTTGGAGGGAAGAGGGATACCTCAGGGAGTGAGGGACATGGGGTTGGAGGGAAGAGGGATCCCTCGGGGAGTGAGGGACATGGGGTTGGAGGGAAGAGGGATCCCTCAGGGAGTGAGGGACATGGGGTGGGAGGGGAGGGGAGGAGAGAGGAATCCCTCGGGGAGTGAGGGACATGGGGTGGGAGGGGAGAGGGATCCGGCAGGTAGTGAGTGACATGGGGAAGGAGGGAAGAGGGATTCCCTCAGGGAGTGAGGGACATGGGGAGGGAGGGTAGAGGGATCCCCCAGGGAGTGAGGGACATAGGGGTGGGAGGGAAGAGGGATCCCTCAGGGAGTGAGGGACATGGGGAGGGAGGGAAGAGGGATCCCTCGGGGAGTGAGGGACATAGGGGTTGGAGGGGAGAGGGATCCCTCAGGGAGTGAGGGACATGGGGAGGGAGGGTAGAGGGATCCCTCAGAGAGTGAGGGACATGGGGGTTGGAGGGAAGTGGGATTCCCTCAGGGAGTGAGGGACATGGGGTTGGAGGGAAGTGGGATTCCTCGGGGAGTGAGGGACATGGGGTTGGAGGGAAGAGGGATTCCCTCGGGGAGTGAGGGACATAGGGGTTGGAGGGAGAGGGATCCCTCAGGGAGTGAGGGAGAGGGACCCCTCAGGAAGTGAGGGACATGGGGACGGAGGGAAGAGGTATTCCCTCAGGGAGTGAGGGACATAGGAGTTGGAGGGGAGAGGGATTCCCTCAGGGAGTGAGGGACATAGGGGTTGGAGGGAAGAGGGATCCCTCGGGGAGTGAGGGACATAGGGGTTGGAGGGAAGAGGGATCCCTCGGGGAGTGAGGGACATGGGGTTGGAGGGGAGAGGGATTCCCTCAGGGAGTGAGGGACATAGGGGTTGGAGGGAAGAGGAATCCCTCGGGGAGTGAGGGACATGGGGTGGGAGGGGAGAGGGATCCGGCAGGTAGTGAGGTAAGGGGGATCCCTCAGTGAGTGAGGGAGGGAAGGGAGATTCCTCAAGGAGTGAAGGAAGGGGTATTCCTCAGGGAGTGAGGGAGGGAAGGGTGATCCCTCAGGGAGTGAGTGAGGGAGGGAAGGGTGATCCCTCAGGAAGTGAGGAAAGAGGGAATCCCTCAGGGAGTGAGGGAGGGATGGGGGATTCCTCAGGGAGTGAGGAAAAGGGGGAATCCCTCAGGGAGTGAAGGAAGGAGTTCCCTCAGGGAGTGAGGGGAACTCAGCGAGGAGAGGGAGGTGAGGGTGAGGGGAATCACCGAATCCCTCCAGTTTGGAAACAGGCCCTTCGGCCCAACAGGTGAACACCGACCCTCTGAGAGTGTCCCACCCAGACCCAACCCCCGACGTTTAACCCCAGTCTCATACACCCAACACACACCCCCCCCATCCCTGAACATGATGGAGCATTGAGCGCGGCCAATCCACCCTCATCTGCTGGAGTATGGGAGGAAACCTGAGCACCCTGAGGGATCCCACGCAGACATTGGCCTGGAGGGAGATCCCTCAGGGGGTGAGGAAACCTCAGGGAGACGAAGGTGGAGGGGAGTGAGGGAATTTGAGGGAGATCAGGGGCTAGCGAGGGAGGGAGGGAGGGAGGGAGTCACAGTGAGGTGATGGACTGAGGGGGATCCCTCAGGGAGGGAGGGACTGTCAGCGAGGCGAGGGAAGAGGTTGACGGAGTGTGGACCGAGGAGTTACCCAGAGGAGGGAGTTTGCCTCAGGGAGAGGAAGGGGGGGGGGGGGGGCACAGCAGCGGGCAGAGGGGGGTCTGGGGAGACACGTCGGGGGTTACAGCTGGGGAGCAATGCCGAGGCCGGGATGTTGCTTGGGAGGGGGATAGGATTGGGGTGTGGGTAGGGAAGGTGAGGAAGGTGCTGGGCTCAGCCGTGGTGAGGTTGGAGGTTCGAGGCTCCCCCTCCCCAGCCGGCAGACGGTCAGTTTTAGGGGAAGCCTGAGACCTAGGCAACTGGAACTAACTTTACTTCCATTTACACTCTCTCTCTCCATCTCTCTCCATCTCTCTCTCTCTGTGTCTGTCTCTCTGTCTGTCTGTCTGTCTCTCTCTCTCTCTTGCTCCCTACCTGTCTCTCTCCTGCTCCCTCCCTCTCTGTGTCTCTCTCCTGCTCCCTCCCTCTCTGTGTCTCTCTCTCGCTCCCTCCCTCCCTGTCTCTCGCTGCCTCCCTGTCTCTTGCTCGCTTCCTGTCTCTCTCTGTCTCGCTCCCTCCCTCCCTCCCTATCTCTCGCTCCCTCCCTCTCTCTCGCTCCCTCCCTCCCTGTCTCTCTCTCTCTCTCTCTCTCTCTCCGTCTCTCTCTCTCCCTCCCTGTCTCTCCCTCCCTGTCTCCCTGTCTCTCTCTCTCTCTCTCTCCCCCCTCCCTGTCTCTCTCTCTCTCCCTCCCTGTCTCTCTCTCTCTCTCTCTCTCTCTCTCTCCCCTGTCTCTCTCTCTCTCTCTCTCCCTGTCTCTCTCTCTCTCTCCCCCCCCCTCCCTGTCTCTCTCTCTCTCTCCCTCCCTGTCTCTCTCTCTCCTTGTCACTCTCTCTCTCTTGCTCCCTCTGTCTGTCTCCGTCTCTCTCTCCGTCTCTCTCTCTCCGTCTCTCTCTCTCTCTGTCTCTCCCCCCCTCTCTCTGTCTCTCTCTCTCTCTCTCTCCGTCTCTCTCTCTCTCCGTTTCTCTCTGTCTCCCTCTCCTGTAAAACAGAGCAGTGGGAAGAGTTCTGTGTTGGAGAGTTTTGTGGGCAGAGACTTCCTCCCTCGAGGTTCTGGGATTGTGACGCGGAGGCCCCTGGTCCTGCAGTTGGTCAATGTGGCATCACCAGAGGACAGGAAACTCACTGCCAGCGGTGACACCGGTGAGGGGCACCCGCAGGGTTCAGGGAGATCTGTTACTCCTCATGGGGATGGGGAAGGGGTCAGCGCTGTGGGAGGGTCAGTGCTGAGGGAGCGGGGGCTGTGGGAGGGTCAGTGCTGAGGGAGCGGGGCTGTGGGAGGGTCAGTGCTGAGGGAGCGGGGGCTGTGGGAGGGTCAGTGCTGAGGGAGTGGGTGCTGTGGGAGGGTCAGTGCTGAGGGAGTGGGGGCTGTGGAGGGTCAGTGCTGAGGGAGTGGGTGCTGTGGAGGGTCAGTGCTGAGGGAGCGGGCGCTGTGGGAGGGTCAGTGCTGAGGGAGCGGGGGGTGGGGGCAGTGGGAGTGGGCACTGAGGGAGTGGGCACTGTGGGAGGAGGAGCTGGGTTTACAGTGGGAGGGGGACAGTAGATCTCTGCCTGTGTTGACAGTCTGGGTTTGAATCCCATTGCCAGGGATCGTTGCTGAGGAATGGGGCTCCTTCCTGCATTGCAAAAACAAGGTAACACCGCCCCCCCACCACCACCACCTCACCCACCCCCCCCTCCCCCACCAGCAGCCCATCCCCCACCACCACTGGTCCTGCCCCCATCTCCCTCTATAACTCCCCTGCACACCATCTATTCCCCACAACCCTCCCAGACTCGCCTCCCTCTCTCCCCAGCATCCTCCACCCTGTTTCACCAAACCTGCCCTCCCCATCATCCTTCTCATTCCCCCAATGTGCCTCCCCTCTGTGCTCAACATCTCACTCTCCCTCCCCACTTGCTGTAGTCCCTCTCCCTCTCCCGTTCTCTTACACTTCCCCGCTGTCCTTTATGCCCTCACTGTCTCTGTCTCCCACATGCCCTCTCTCTCTCTCTCTCTCTCTCTCTCTCTCACACTCTCTCTCTCTCCCCTGTGTATCCTCACTTTATCTCTCTCTCTCTCTCTCTCTCTCTCTCACACTCTCTCTCTCTCCCCTGTGTACCCTCACTTTATCTCTCTCTCTCTCTCTCTCTCTCCCATTTGCTCTCACTATCTACGTTCCTTGTCTGTCTGTCTGTTTTTCTCTCTCTCTCTCTCTCTCTCTCTCTTTCTGTCACTCTCTCTCTCTCTCTCACACTCTCTCTCTCCCCGTGTGCCCTCACTTTATCCATCTCTTTCTCTCTCTCACTCTCTCTCTCACTCTCTCTCCCCCATTTGCTCTCACCATCTCTGTTCCCCGTCTGTCTGTCTGTTTCTCTCTCTCTCTCCCTCTCTCTCTCCCTCTCTCTCTCGCCCACTCTCTCTCTCTCCCTCTCACCCCTTCCTCTCTCTCTCCCTCTCTCTCGCTCTCGTTCTCCCTCCCTCCCTCCCTCCTCCTTCTCTCTCCCCCTCTCTCCCCCTCCCACTCTCCCATCTGCTCTCACTTCCCACCCTGGCCTCCCCTCTCCATCCCTCGCTCCAAGCGCCGGTCTGATCCTCGGCTCTAAGATCTCCGGGAATTTGCGTGCCTGCAGGTGTTCACGGACTTCGATGAGATCCGCCAGGAGATTGAGAGTGAGACGGAACGGGTGACTGGAGTCAATAAGGTACGGAGCCTGGGTTCACGCTGGTGAATATCTCCGTGTGCCAACACTCTGCCCGTGCCCAGTGCCCCCTGAGCGCCTGCGATACTCCGAAAGGCTAGAACATGGACGCGGGAGAGTGTACCAGGTGGGTGGGTGGGGTGGGGTGGGGTTACGTTGTCCTGCCTGGGGAGTTGAGGAGGTGGGGGTGCAAACGTTTGTCTACCCTGGGCTTGTCTCCCCACTCTGTGATGGGGGGAATGGAATGATTAGCCAACGCTTACCGTGATTCCCGTCGCTTCGGGTGTGATGTGTGTGTCTCTGTGTCCAAAGGGGATCAGTCCAGAACCCATCCACCTGAAGATCTATTCGTCCAGCGTTCTCAATCTGACCCTCATCGACCTGCCTGGCCTGACCAAGGTACGCTCAGCCTGTCATCGTCTCGCTCACACGCGAACACTGTTCTATGGGGGGCTGGTGTAGAGGGAGCTTTACTCTGGATCCAACCCCCTGTCCCTGGGAGTGGGGGACAGTGTAGAGGGAGCTTTACTCTGTACCCAACCCCCTGTCCCTGGGTGTGTGAGATTTGGGGGAGTGGTGTAGAGGGAGCTTTACTCTGTATCTAACCCCCTGTCTGTGGGAGTGGGGGGACAGTGTAGAGGGAGCTTTACTCTCTATCTAACCCCCTGTCCCTGGGAGTGTGTGATGGGGGGGGAGTGGTGTAGAGGGAGCTTTACTCTCTATCTAACCCCCTGTCCCTGAGAGTGTGTGTTTGGTGGGGGAGTGGTGTAGAGGGAGCTTTACTCTGTATCTAACCCCCTGTCCCTGGGAGTGGGGGACAGTGTAGAGGGAGCTTTACTCTGTATCTAACCCCCTGTCCCTGGGACTGTGTGATTGGGGGGTGGGGGGAGTGGTGTAGAGAGAGCTTTCCTCCGTGTCGCTGTGTGTGTGTGTGTGTGTGTGTGTGTGTGTGTGTGTGTAAGGAGGTTTGGGAATGGGTGCTGTGCTCTTCCCCCCCCCCCTGCAGGTGCCAGTGGGAGACCAGCCGGCCGATATCGAACAGCAGATCCGGGAGATGCTGGCATCGTATATCAGTCACCCCAACTCCCTGATCTTGGCAGTCACTGCTGCCAACACAGACCTGGCAACGTCCGAGGCTCTGAAACTGGCTCGGGAAGTCGACCCTGACGGTAGGCAGGAGGTCTACTGGGGTGGGCCTCGCAAACCCGGGTGGGCCCTCGACGTGACAGAGCCACACAGACACCCTTTGGTCAGCCCCCCAATCCCAAACTAAACACGTTCCCCCAGCTCCCGGTCCTTATCCCTTCCCTATCCATGGATTTTTCCAAATGTCTGGAAGTCAAAAGCTTCGCTCCTCGTGTCTTGGTTGAATCTTCCCTCCCTCTCGCCTTGAAAAATATGCCCCCCCGGACTTGAAATCGCCCACCCCAGAGGGAAAAGCCACCTCCCGTTTCCCTTTCGGCTTCCGGCGCTCCAGGGAAAACGCTCCCAGCCTCTCCTGATCACGCAACCCCTCCGTTCCCAGCAACATCCTGGTTTCTGAACCCTCCTCCAGCTGACTAATCTCCCTGCTCTATAACAGGGTGACCAGTACCGGACACAGAATTCCCTGAGGGGACTTCACCCACACCCTGTGTCACCTCAAGGTGATGTCCCTAACTCGGGTACTCAAAGGGACGGAGGCAAGTCTTCTTCACCGCCCTGTGACGCAGTGTACAAAAAAAATGACGTCCCTGTTCTCCAACACCTCCCCAAGGCCCTGTTTTTAACCGTATAAGCCCTTGTTTGTTTGACCGAGATGCGTTTATCCGAATCGCACCCCTTGGCCCGTGGACCCAATCGATCAAGATCTCTTGGTGATCGTCGATAACCTTCCTCACCGTCCCGCCCATCTGGGTGTCACCCGCAAACTCCCTAACCTTGTCTTCTACATTCTGTATCTGCGTCCGAGGGGGATCAGGGGTGTGGGGTGGGTGGGGCGGGAGGTTTGACACAGTGTGGTCAGAGAAGGGGGGGTAAGTAGGCTGGGGCAAAGCGGTGCGTTGACGGTAAGGGAGAGGTTTCGGATTCGGTGTAGACCCAAGGGGGTTTCGAGGGAGAGGGATGAGCGGGGGGGGAATGGAGCCGGGCATCGGACAGTCGTCACGGTGATGGGGTTTGGCCAAGCACCGTTGGATGGCCCGGTGTTTGGGGAGGAGCTGTTGTGGAGGATGATGGGTAATGGGGTTTTTGGGGGGATGATGGGTAATGGGGTTTTGGGGGGATGGTGGGTAATGGGGTTTTGGGGGGATCATGGGTAATGGGGTTTTTGGGGGGATGATGGGTAATGGGGTTTTTTGGGGGATGATGGGTAATGGGTTTTTGGGGGGATGATGGGTAATGGGGTTTTTTGGGGGATGATGGGTAATGGGTTTTTGGGGGGATGATGGGTAATGGGGTTTTTTGGGGATGATGGGTAATGGGTTTTTTGGGTAATGGGGATTATGGGTAATGGGTTTTTTTGGGGGATCATGGGTAATGGGTTTTTTGGGGGATGACGGGTAATGGGGTTTTTTGGGGGATGACGGGTAATGGGTTTTTTGGGGATGATGGGTAATGGGTTTTTTGGGGGAATGATGGGTAATGGGTTTTTTTGGGTGATGATGGGTAATGGAGATTTTTTGGGGGATCGTGGGTAATGGGTTTTTTGGGTGATGATGGGTAATGGGGTTTTGGGGGGATGATGGGTAATGGGTTTTTTGGGGGGATGATGGGTAATGGGGTTTTTTTGGGGATGATGGGTAATGGGGATTTTTTGGGGGATGAAGGGTAATGAGTTTTTTGGGGATGATGGGTAATGAGATTTTTGGGGGGGTCATGGGTAATGGGGTTTTTTGGGGGGATGATGGGTAATGGGTTTTTTTGGGGGATGATGGGTAATGGGGTTTTGGGGGGATCATGGGTAATGGGTTTTTTTGGGGGGATGATGGGTAATGGGGTTTTGGGGGGATCATGGGTAATGGGGTTTTTTGGGTGATGATGGGTAATGGGGTTTTGGGGGGATGATGGGTAATGGGTTTTTTGGGGGATTATGGGTAATGGGGTTTTTTGGGGGGATGATGGGTAATGGGGTTTTGGGGGGATGATGGGTAATGGGGTTTTGGGGGGATGATGGGTAATGGGGTTTTGGGGGGGATGATGGGTAATGGGGTTTTGGGGGATGATGGGTAATGGGGATTTTTTGGGGGATGAAGGGTAATGAGTTTTTTGGGGATGATGGGTAATGAGATTTTTGGGGGGGTCATGGGTAATGGGGTTTTTTGGGTGATGATGGGTAATGGGGTTTTTTGGGGGATGATGGGTAATGGGTTTTTGGGGGGATGATGGGTAATGGGGTTTTTTGGGGATGATGGGTAATGGGTTTTTTGGGTAATGGGGATTATGGGTAATGGGTTTTTTTGGGGGATCATGGGTAATGGGTTTTTTGGGGGATGACGGGTAATGGGGTTTTTTGGGGGATGACGGGTAATGGGTTTTTTGGGGGATGATGGGTAATGGGTTTTTTGGGGGGGATGATGGGTAATGGGTTTTTTTGGGTGATGATGGGTAATGGAGATTTTTTGGGGGATCGTGGGTAATGGGTTTTTTGGGTGATGATGGGTAATGGGTTTTGGGGGATGATGGGTAATGGGTTTTTTGGGGGGATTATGGGTAATGGGTTTTTTTGGGGGATGATGGGTAATGGGGATTTTTTGGGGGATGAAGGGTAATGAGTTTTTTGGGGATGATGGGTAATGAGATTTTTGGGGGGGTCATGGGTAATGGGGTTTTTTTGGGGGATGATGGGTAATGGGTTTTTTTGGGGGGATGATGGGTAATGGGGTTTTGGGGGGATCATGGGTAATGGGTTTTTTGGGGGGATGATGGGTAATGGGGTTTTGGGGGGATCATGGGTAATGGGTTTTTTGGGTGATGATGGGTAATGGGGTTTTGGGGGATGATGGGTAATGGGCTTTTTGGGGGGATTATGGGTAATGGGTTTTTTGGGGGATGATGGGTAATGGGGTTTTGGGGGGGATGATGGGTAATGGGGTTTTGGGGGGGATGATGGGTAATGGGGTTTTGGGGGGATGATGGGTAATGGGGTTTTGGGGGATGATGGGTAATGGGGATTTTTTGGGGGATGAAGGGTAATGAGTTTTTTGGGGATGATGGGTAATGAGATTTTTGGGGGGGTCATGGGTAATGGGGTTTTTTGGGGGATGATGGGTAATGGGGTTTTTTGGGGATGATGGGTAATGGGTTTTTTTGGGGGGATGATGGGTAATGGGGATTTTTGGGGGGATGATGGGTAATGGGGTTTTGGGGGGATCATGGGTAATGGTTTTTTTTGGGGGGGATGATGGGTAATGGGGTTTTGGGGGGATCATGGGTAATGGGGTTTTTTGGGGGATGATGGGTAATGGGTTTTTTTGGGGGGATGATGGGTAATGGGGTTTTTGGGGGGATGATGGGTAATGGGGTTTTTTTGGGGATGATGGGTAATGGGGTTTTGGGGGGATCATGGGTAATGGGGTTTTTTGGGGATGATGGGTAATGGGGTTTTTTTTTTGTGGTGGTGGATGGGGCATTGCTCCAGCGTGTCTATCTCTCTCTCCCCCCCTCTCCCTCTCCTTGTCTGTCTCTGTCCCTCTCCCTGTTTGTGTGTATGTCTCTCTCTCTTCCTCTCCCTGTCTGTCTCCCTCCCACTATCTCCATCACCCTGTCTCTCTCTCTCTCGCTCTCTCTCCATCTCCCTGTGTGTGTGTGTCTCTCTCTCTCTCTCTCTCTCTCGCTCACACTCACACACACACACACTCGCTCTCTCGCTCTCTCTCTCTCACACACACACACGCGCTCTCGCTCTCGCTCTCTCGCTCGCTCTCTTTCTCTCACACACTCTGTGCCCACCCACCCCCTCCACAGGGCGCCGTACCCTGGCGGTGGTGACTAAGCTGGACCTGATGGATGCTGGCACTGACGCTGTCGATGTGCTGACCGGCCGGGTCATCCCTGTCAAGCTGGGCATCATTGGGGTGGTGAACAGGTAAGGAATCGGGTGACGGGAGGAGGAGTGTGGAGCGAAGGGAGCTGTTGTAAAAGCTGCCTGCCTCCCATCTGCGGAGGGAGGGGACCGGCTCTGTAACTCTGAAACGTAACCTACCTCCAAACGTTCCCCAGACTCACTCGATGCTGATACTCAGTGGGTATAGGCGATGGCACTGTCCATCTCTCTCTGTTCTGCTGTGCCCATGGCGTGTTCTCTCTCTCTGTCTCTCTCTGTCTCTCTGTCTCTCTGTCTCTCTGTCTCTCTCTGTCTCTCTGTCTCTCTGTCTCTCTCTCTCTCTCTGTCTCTCTGTCTCTCTGTCTCTCTCTCTCTCTCTGTCTCTCTCTCTCTCTCTGTATGTCTAACTGCACCCACGTATTCTCTCTCTCTCTCTCTCGGTCTTTCTGTCTCTCCCTCTCTCTAAAGTTGAATAGAATAGAACATTTCAGCACAGTTCAGGCCCTTCCCCCCTCAATGTAGTCCCAATCTGTGAAAGCAATCTGAAGCCCATCTCTTCTCCCTCCCCGTCCTCTCTCTCTCTCTCTATCTGTCTCTCTCTCTTTCTCTCTCACTTCTCCCTCTCTCTCACTTCACCGTCTCTCTCTGTCTCTGTCTCTCTCTCTCCGTCTCTCTCTCTCTGTCTCCCTCTCTCTGTCTCTCACTTCACCCCTTCTCTCTGTCTCTCCATTTCTCTCTCCCTTTCTCTCTGTCTCTCTCTGTCTCTCTCTCTGTCTCTCTCTCTCTCTCTGTGTCTGTCTCTCTCTCTCTCTCTGTGTCTCTCTCTCTCTCTCTGTGTCTCTCTCTCTCTCTGTCTCTCT
Organism: Hemiscyllium ocellatum; assembly: GCF_020745735.1. Lineage (NCBI taxonomy): Eukaryota > Metazoa > Chordata > Chondrichthyes > Orectolobiformes > Hemiscylliidae > Hemiscyllium > Hemiscyllium ocellatum. Next base: position 173,588 of record NW_026867602.1, read on the forward strand.
CTCTCTGTCTCTCTCTCTCTGTCTCTCTCTCTCTCTCCCTGTCTCTCCCTGTCTCTCTCTCTCCCCCTCTGTCTGTCCCATTGTCTGCCCCCCCCCCCCCCCACCGTACAGGAGTCAACACGACATTAATGTGAATAAAAGTATCACTGATGTGATTCAGGACGAGATGTGCTTCCTGCAGAAGAGGTACCCGTCCCTGGCTAACCGGAACGGCACCAAATATTTATCCAAGACCCTCAACAGGTGAGGCAGCCTCCGCCTGGCTCCCCTCAGAGCCTTCACATACCCTCTGTCTCCACTTTCCTCCCTCCCCTCTCCCCTCCTGCCCTTCCCTCCCCCCTCCCTTCCCCCCCTCCCTTCCCCCCCTCCCTTACCCCTCTCTCCCCCTCCCTCCCCTCTCTCCCCTCTCTCCCCCTCCCTTCCCCCCTTCCCCCTCCCTTACCCCCTTCCGCCTCCCTTCCCCCCCTTCCCCCTCCCTTACCCTCTCTCCCCCTCCCTTACCCTCTCTCCCCCTCCCTACCCTCTCTCCCCTCCCTACCCTCTCTCCCCTCCCTCCCCTCTCCCCCTCCCTCCCCCTCCCTCCCCCTCCCTCCCCCTCCCTCCCCTCTTCCCCCCTCCCTTCCCCCCCTCCCTTCCCCCCTCCCTTCCCCCCTCCCTTCTTCCCCCCCCTTCCCCCCCTTCCCCCCCTTCCCCCCCCTTCCCCCCCTTCCCCCTCTCTCCCCCTCTCTCCCCCTCCCCTTTCCCCCCTCCACTCCCTCCCCTTTCCCCCCTCCCCCTTCCCCCCCTCCACTCTCTCCCCCTCCCCTCTCCCCCCTCCCCTCCCTCGCTCCCTTCCCTCTTCCCTCCTTTCCCTCCCTCCCCTGTCCCCAGCTGCTCTCTCATACCCCCACGCTCTCACTATGGGGGTGGGTGGGTCGGGGGGATGGAACTGTCCTGGGAGGGTTTGATGGCAGTGGGGGTTAGTGGAGAAGAGTGTAGAGGAAGCTTTCCTCTGTAAATAACCCCTGTATCTGGGAGTGAGGGACGGTGTAGAGGGAGCTTTCCTCTGTATCTAACCCCCTGTCCCTGGGAGTGGGGGACGGTGTATAGGGAGCTTTACCCTGTCTCTAATCCTCTGTCCCTGGGAGTGGGGGACAGTGTAGAGGGAGCTTTACTCTGCCTCTAACCCCCTGTCCCTGGGAGTGGGGGACAGTGTAGAGGGAGCTTTAGCCTGTCTCTAATCCCCTGTCCCTGGGAGTGGGGACAGTGTAGAGAAAGCTTTACTCTGTATCTAACCCCCTGTCCCTGGGAGTGGGGGGACAGTGTAGAGAGAGCTTTACTCTGTATCTAACCCCCAGTCCCTGGGAGTGGGGGACGGTGTAGAGGGACCTTTACCCTGTCTCTAATCCTCTGTCCCTGGGAGTGGGGGACAGTGTAGAGGGAGCTTTACCCTGTCTCTAATCCCCTGTCCCTGGGAGTGGGGGACAGTGTAGAGGGAGTTTTACCCTGTCTCTAATCCCCTGTCCCTGGGAGTGGGGACAGTGTAGAGAAAGCTTTACTCTGTATCTAACCCCCTGTCCCTGGGAGTGGGGGGACAGTGTAGAGAGAGCTTTACTCTGTATCTAACCCCCAGTCCCTGGGAGTGGGGGACAGTGTAGAGGGAGCTTTACTCTGTATCTAACCCCCAGTCCCTGGGAGTGGGGGAACGATGTAGAGGGAGCTTTACCCTGTCTCTAATCCTCTGTCCCTGGGAGTGGGGGATGGTGTAGAGGGAGCTTTACTCTGTATGTAATCCCCTGTCCCTGGGAGTGGGGGACGGTGTAGAGGGAGCTTTACTCTATCTAACCCCCTGTCCCTGGGAGTGGGGGGATGGTGTAGAAGGAGCTTGACTCTGTATCTAACCCCCTGTCCCTGAGAGTGGGGGACGGTGTAGAGGGAGCTTTACTCTGTATCTAACCCCCTGTCCCTGGGAGTGGGGGACAGTGTAGAGGGAGCGTTACTCTGTATCTAACCCCCTGTCCCTGGGAGTGGGGGACGGTGTAGAGGGAGCTTTACTCTGTATCTAACCCCCTGTCCCTGGGATTGGGGGACGGTGTAGAGGGAGCTTTACTCTGTATCTAACCCCCTGTCCCTGGGAGTGGGGGACGGTGTAGAGGGAGCTTTACTCTGTATCTAACCCCCTGTCCCTGGGAGTGTGGGACGGTGTAGAGGGAGCGTTACTCTGTATCTAATCCCCTGTCCCTGGGAGGGTTTGATGGGGAACAGTACAGAGCAGTGCTCCCTGTCTCTGGCATTGTTTTATCCCTGTTCCCATCCCTCTCCCTGCCCATCCTGCAGGTTACTGATGCACCACATCAGAGACTGCCTCCCGGAGCTGAAGACCCGGGTCAACGTGCTGACCGCCCAGTGCCAGTCCCTGCTGAGCAGTTACGGGCACCCCGTCGAGGACCAGAATGCCACGCTGCTGCAGATCATCACCAAGTTCGCCACCGAATACTGCAACACGATCGAGGGCACGGCCAGGAACATCGAGACCTCCGAGCTGTGAGTCTGACACCCACCTCCCACCCCTGCCCCTGGGAGACCCGTGCGGAGTCCCATCCCTAGGCACTACGGGGACAATTTAGCACGGCCAATCCCACCCTAACCTGTACATCCCTGGGCACTACGGGACAATTTAGCACGGCCAATCCACCCTAACCTGTACATCCCTGGGCACTACAGCACGGCCAATCCACCCTAACCTGTACATCCATGGGCACTACGGGGACAATTTAGCACGGCCAATCCACCCTAACCTGTACATCCCTGGGCACTACGGGACAATTTAGCACGGCCAATCCCACCCTAACCTGCACATCCCTGGGCACTACGGGGACAATTTAGCGTGGCCAATCCACCCTAACCTGCACATCCCTGGGCACTACGGGGACAATTTAGCACGGCCAATCCACCCTAACCTGCACATCCCTGGGCACTACAGGGACAATTTAGCACGGCCAATCCCACCCTAACCCGCACATCCCTGGGCACTACGGGGACAATTTAGCACGGCCAATCCCACCCTAACCTGCACATCCCTGGGCACTACGGGACAATTTAGCACGGCCAATCCACCCTAACCTGTACATCCCTGGGCACTACGGGGACAATTTAGCACGGCCAATCCACCCTAACCTGCACATCCCTGGGCACTACGGGGACAATTTAGCACGGCCAATCCACCCTAACCTGTACATCCCTGGGCACTACGGGGACAATTTAGCACGGCCAATCCACCCTAACCTGCACATCCCTGGGCACTACGGGACAATTTAGCACGGCCAATCCACCCTAACCTGTACATCCCTGGGCACTACGGGGACAATTTAGCACGGCCAATCCACCCTAACCTGTACATCCCTGGGCACTACGGGGACAATTTAGCACGGCCAATCCACCCTAACCTGTGTGGGTGCCGGACGGTGCCTGGGCCTACCCCGTTGTTGTCAGTAACCTCCCCGCGGCCCCCCCCCTCCCTCTCAGCTGCGCTCTGACCGGACCCCCTTTCCCTCCCAGGTGCGGAGGCGCCCGGATCTGCTACATCTTCCACGAGACGTTCGGGCGGACGCTGGAGTCTATCGACCCTCTGACCGGGCTGACCACGCTGGATGTGCTGACTGCTATCCGCAACGCCACGGTACGGGCTGTTCGAGGGGGGGTGGGGCGTCTACTGCCGCCGAACGCCGGGAGATTCCAGTAACAGCCCGCGCCGGTCCCAATCCCGAACCCGGCCCCTCCCACCCGTGCCCTGCTTCTGGCCACATCTCCCTGCAAACCCTTTTCTATTCGCGCGCGCATCCAGATGTCATCCAGCGCGAAAGCAGACCCTTCGGCCCCACCAGTCAGTGCTGGCCCACGTGTCCTCAATTCATCCCGTTTGCCAGCACTTGGCCCATATCCTTCCAAACCGTTCCTGTTCCCCAAACGCCTTTTAATCGTTGTGACTGGGCCTGCACCATCAGGAATTTCATTCCACACGTGAACCACTCTCTGTTTTTTAAAAAAAAATAAATAAATTGCCGCGGAATGGCCGTGGGAAATGCCGGATTATCGGGTTAGGGTTGGGGAGGCTGTGGGTGGAGTGCTGTCGAGAGAATCGATGGGGACCCGATGGACCGAATGGCCCGTGGGATTCCACGATTCTGAGAGGTCTCACCAATCCCCTGTCCCACCTCGACGTGACGTCCAGCTCCTGTACTCACAGCTCTGAGCGATGGACGTGAGCGCGGTCAACGCTTTCTTAACTGCCCTGTGTCGCAACCTTCACAGAATGGTGTTGGTGTACCCCTTCAGTCTCTGTGTTCTCTCACACCTCCCGAGACCCTGCCTTTCATTGTCTAAGCCCTTGTTTGCTTCACCAAAATGCATTCCAAGTCACAGAGATGTCCAGCACGGAAACAGACCCTTCGGCCCAACCCGTCCGTGCCGACCCAGATATCCCAACCCAATCTAGTCCCACCCGGCCCATCTCCCTCCAAACTCTTCCTATTCATATCCCCATCCAAATGCCTATTAAATGTTGTCATTATACCAGCCCCCACCACATCCTCTGGCAGCTCATTCCATACACGCACCACCCTCTGGGGGAAAAGTTGCCCTTTAGGTCTCTTTTATATCTTTCCCCTCTCACCCTAAACCTACGCCCTCTAGTTCTGGGCTCCCCTATCCCAGGGGGAAAAGACCTTGTCTATTTACCCTATCCATGTCCCCCTCATGATTTTATAAACCTCTAGTTCTGGGCTCCCCCACCCCAGGGGGAAAAGACCTTTCTATTTACCCTATCCATGTCCCCCCCTCATGATTTTATGAACCTCTATAAGGTCACCCCTCAGCCTTCGACGCTCCGGGGAAAACAGCCCCAGCCTGTTCAGCCTCTCCCTGTAGCTCAGACCCTCCAACATCCTTGTAAATCTTTTCTGAACCCTTTCAAGTTTCACAACATTTTTCCGATAGGAAGGAGACCAGAATTGCACGCAATATTCCGACAGTGGCCCTAACCAATGTCCTGTACAGCCGCAACATGACCTCCCAACTCCTGTACTCGATACTCTGACCAATAAAGGAAAGCATACCAAACGCTGCCTTCACTATCCTATCCACCTGCGACTCCACTTTCAAGGAGCTCTGAACCTGCACCCCACTCAGCCCATTGACCCAGTCGATCGGGATCTCTTGGTGATCTTCGATGTCGTTTCTCGCCGTCCCACCCATCTGGGTCTCACCTGCAAACTCCCTAACCTTGCCTCTCGTGTACTCATCCGAAGGGAGCCCGCCACGATCTTCCATCCGCGAGTTTCTAAATCCGGGGAGCGTCGCCTGATTGAATTCCCTCCCCGATCCCTGACCTGCACACGTGACTCCAGGCGCCAGCTTCCGGAATGTTCCGGGTGGGGCTCTCTGTCCGCTCGACGGTGGTGGGTGGGTGGAGGAGGGGAAGAGCGTCGCCCTCGAGCGCCTCACTAAGAGGGGACACCCGCCATCTTTTCCGCCCCCCCCCCCCCCCCAACCTCCCCCAGGGTCCACGGCCTGCCCTGTTTGTCCCCGAGGTGTCCTTCGAGCTCCTGGTCAAGAGGCAGATCAAGCGACTGGAGGAGCCTAGCCTGCGCTGCGTGGAACTGGTCCACGAGGAGCTGCAGAGGATCATCCAGCACTGCAGCACGTACAACACCCAGGTAAGGGGGCGCAGGGACGGGAGGGAAGACCCCCCCCCCCCACACACACACACACACACACGCGCGCGTGCGCGCGGGGGAGCAGGGAGACCGTCAGTGCGGGCGTCGCCAGGGTGGGAGAGGGTATGTACCCAACCCTGCGGCCTACAGCGCCAGGGCTGGGTACATACCGGAGCGTGGAGAGGCTTCCCCGGTGCGCCCGGGGTGGGGAGGGGAGGGGGTTGCGGAGAGTTTCCGGGCTCCCCCTGAGGGGGGGGGGGGTCGGCTCTCTGACGCCACAGCCTTTCCTGCCGAGTGCTCGGGTTTCCGGCTGCGAACGGTGTCGGAGATGCTCCACGCTGTACACCTCTGTGACTGAACCCAGCCTTCTTCCTTTCCGTCCACCCCCCGCCCCCCCCCATCCCCCTCTCCACTCCATCTCTCCTCCTCCCCCCTCTCTCCCCCATTTCACCTCATTCCCCCATTCATCCCTCTGGCCCTTTCCCCATCCCCCCTCCCTCGATTCTCCCCTCCCCCCTTTCCCCTCCCCCCCCCCCTTTCCCCCCCCCCCCCCTTTCCCCTCCCCCCCCTTTCCCCTCCCCCTTTCCCTTTCCCCCTTCCCTTCCCCCCTTTCCCTTTCCCTTGTTCCCCCCTTCCCCCCCCCCCCCCCACCCCCACCCCTTCCCCTCTGCTTTCCTCCCCCCCCCCCTCCCAGGAGCTGCTGAGATTCCCGAAGCTCCATGATGCGATTGTGGAGGTTGTCACGGGTCTCCTGCGCAAGAGGCTCCCCGTCACCAACGAGATGGTAACGCCCACCTTTACCGTCACCCCCTGCTCTACGTTCATTCACCGCACGTCGCCGTCGCCATCGCCGGCTGGGCCCAGTGGGGGCTGAGCGGCCTTCCCGCGGGACCACCGCAGGAGGGGAGCCCCAGGGGATTCTGACCCTGAAGGGGATTGTGAGGTGGGGGGGAAATCTCGGAGGGGAACATGCTCTGGGTCTGCTGCCCCTCGCCCCCTTCTGGGGAAGGCTGGGGTCAGAGGTTGGGACGGTGCTGCAGTGCCTCTTGTACACGGTCCGCACCTCTGCATCAGGGGCAGAGGGAGGGGCTGCTGAAGGTTGGGGGGTCAACGTGCTGGAAGGGGCGGGCAGCTGCGTTCTGGACGGTGTTGAGCTTCTCGAGTGTTGTGGGAGCTGCCCCCGTCCAGGGCAAGTGGGGAGTATTCCCTCCCCCTCCCTGACTCGGGCCTTGTCGATGGTGGGACAGGGCTTTGGGGGGAGAGTCAGGAGGGGAGTTACTCGCTGCAGGATTCCCAGCCTCTGACCCGATGGTGGGACAGGGCTTTGGGGGAGAGTCAGGAGGGGAGTTACTCGCTGCAGGATTCCCAGCCTCTGACCCGATGGTGGGACAGGGCTTTGGGGGTAGAGTCAGGAGGGGAGTTACTCGCTGCAGGATTCCCAGCCTCTGACCCGATGGTGGGAGAGTCAGGAGGGTAGTTACTCGCTGCAGGATTCCCAGCCTCTGACCCGATGGTGGGACAGGGCTTTGGGGGAGAGTCAGGAGGGGAGTTACACGGTCCGCACCTCTGCATCAGGGGCAGAGGGAGGGGCTGCTGAAGGTTGGGGGGTCAGCGTGCTGGAAGGGGCGGGCAGCTGCGTTCTGGACGGTGTTGAGCTTCTCGAGTGTTGTGGGAGCTGCCCCCGTCCAGGGCAAGTGGGGAGTATTCCCTCCCCCTCCCTGACTCGGGCCTTGTCGATGGTGGGACAGGGCTTTGGGGGGAGAGTCAGGAGGGGAGTTACTCGCTGCAGGCTTCCCAGCCTCTGACCCGATGGTGGGACAGGGCTTTTTATGGGCGGCACGGTGGCACAGTGGTTAGCACTGCTGCCTCACAGCGCCAGGGACCTGGGTTCAATTCCCACCTCAGGCGACTGACTGTGTGGAGTTTGCACGTTCTCCCCGTATCTGCGTGGGTTTCCTCCGGGTGCTTCGGTTTCCTCCCACAGTCCAAAGATGTGCGGGTCAGGTGAATTGGCCATGCTAAATTGCCCATAGTGTTAGGTAAGGGGTATATGTAGGGGTAGGGGTATGGGTGGGTTGCGCTTCGGCGGGTCGGTGTGGACTTGTTGGGCCGAAGGGCCTGTTTCCACACTGTAAGTAATCTAATCTTACTCGCTGCAGGATTCCCAGCCTCTGACCCGATGGTGGGAGAGTCAGGAGGGGAGTTACTCGCTGCAGGATTCCCAGCCTCTGACCTGCTCCTGTAGCCGCTGGATTGATATGGGGCTGGGTCTGGGTCAGTTTCTGGTCAACGGTAACCCCCAGGATGTTGATAGTGGGGGGAGGGGGATTCAGTGATGGTAACGCCATTGAACGTCAAGGGGACGATGGTTAGATTCTCTCTCTTGTTGGAAAATGTAACTTGTCTCTTGTCACCCAAACCTGGGTATTGTCCAGATCTTGCTACATTTGAACACGGACTGCTTCAGTATCTGAGGGAGGGAGGGGGGGGGGCTACAAATGGTGCTGGACATTGTATAACCATCAGGGAACATCCGCACCCGAGGATGGACGGAACCGAAGATGATACAGCCTAAAGCGTTGCCCTGAGGAGCTGTGATGGTTGTGAGGAGACCGAAAAGCAACGCCTGGTAAATGCGCTGATGATGTCAAGATGGCGAGGGCAGCAGTTGTGAAATCGAGAGGCCAGAGGGAGAGAGACAAGTGAGATCATTAGACAGAATTGATGCAGAGAGATCTGGGTGTCCTGGTAGATGAATCCCACTGAGTGGGTTCCCAGGTCAAGCCAACAATTGGGAAGGTAAGTGGGATTGCTCTACAAGGGGTGTTGAAGGGAGGAAGAAACCGTTGCGTCCCGAGCAAGTGTACAAACGATGACTCTGGCCATGGTTGGAGTATAGTGTGCAGTTCCACACCATGGGGAAGGGGCGTGATGGCGATTACAGCGCTGTGGAAGGGATTTACCAGGATGTTACCTCATGCTGGAGAGATTTACCAGGATGTTACCCTTTGGGGGTTGGGAGAGATTTACCAGGATGTTACCCTCTGGGGACTGGGAGAGATTTACCAGGATGTTACCCTTTGGGGGTTGGGAGAGATTTACCAGGATGTTACCCTCTGGGGACTGGGAGAGATTTACCAGGATGTTACCTCATGCTGGAGAGATTTACCAGGATGTTACCCTTTGGGGCTGGGAGAGATTTACCAGGATGTTACCCTTTGGGGGCTGGGAGAGATTTACCAGGATGTTACCCTTTGGGGACTGGGAGAGATTTACCAGGATGTTACCCTTTGGGGACTGGGAGAGATTTACCAGGATGTTACCCTTTGGGGGTTGGGAGAGATTTACCAGGATGTTACCCTCTGGGGACTGGGAGAGATTTACCAGGATGTTACCTCATGCTGGAGAGATTTACCAGGATGTTACCCTTTGGGGGCTGGGAGAGATTTACCAGGATGTTACCCTTTGGGGGCTGGGAGAGATTTACCAGGATGTTACCCTTTGGGGACTGGGAGAGATTTACCAGGATGTTACCCTTTGGGGTTTGGGAGAGATTTACCAGGATGTTACCCTTTGGGGGTTGGGAGAGATTTACCAGGATGTTACCCTTTGGGGGTTGGGGGAGATTTACCAGGATGTTACCCTTTGGGGACTGGGAGAGATTTACCAGGAAGTTACCCTTTGGAGACTGGGAGAGATTTACCAGGATGTTACCCTTTGGAGAATGGGAGAGATTTACCAGGATGTTACCCTTTGGGGACTGGGAGAGATTTACCAGGATGTTACCCTTTGGGGGCTGGGAGAGATTTACCAGGATGTTACCCTTTGGGGACTGGGAGAGATTTACCAGGATGTTACCCTTTGGGGGTTGGGAGAGATTTACCAGGATGTTACCCTTTGGGGGTTGGGAGAGATTTACCAGGATGTTACCCTTTGGGGGTTGGGGGAGATTTACCAGGATGTTACCCTTTGGGGACTGGGGGAGATTTACCAGGAAGTTACCCTTTGGAGACTGGGAGAGATTTACCAGGATGTTACCCTTTGGAGAATGGGAGAGATTTACCAGGATGTTACCCTTTGGGGACTGGGAGAGATTTACCAGGATGTTACCCTTTGGGGACTGGGAGAGATTTACCAGGATGTTACCCTTTGGGGACTGGGAGAGATTTACCAGGATGTTACCCTTTGGGGGCTGGGAGAGATTTACCAGGATGTTACCCTTTGGGGACTGGGAGAGATTTACCAGGAAGTTACCCTTTGGAGACTGGGAGAGATTTACCAGGATGTTACCCTTTGGAGAATGGGAGAGATTTACCAGGATGTTACCCTCTGGGGACTGGGAGAGATTTACCAGGATGTTACCCTTTGGGGACTGGGAGAGATTTACCAGGATGTTACCCTTTGGAGAATGGGAGAGATTTACCAGGATGTTACCCTTTGGGGACTGGGAGAGATTTACCAGGATGTTACCCTTTGGGGGCTGGGAGAGATTTACCAGGATGTTACCCTTTGGGGACTGGGAGAGATTTACCAGGATGTTACCCTTTGGGGGTTGGGAGAGATTTACCAGGATGTTACCCTTTGGGGGTTGGGAGAGATTTACCAGGATGTTACCCTTTGGGGGTTGGGGGAGATTTACCAGGATGTTACCCTTTGGGGACTGGGGGAGATTTACCAGGAAGTTACCCTTTGGAGACTGGGAGAGATTTACCAGGATGTTACCCTTTGGAGAATGGGAGAGATTTACCAGGATGTTACCCTTTGGGGGCTGGGAGAGATTTACCAGGATGTTACCCTTTGGGGACTGGGAGAGATTTACCAGGATGTTACCCTTTGGGGACTGGGAGAGATTTACCAGGATGTTACCCTTTGGGGACTGGGAGAGATTTACCAGGATGTTACCCTTTGGGGGATGGAGAGTTTCAGTGATGGAGAGGGATTGGGACAGACTGGGGTAGTTACCCTTGGAGCAGAGGGAGATTGAGAGGGGGACATGATTGAGAGAGAGAGAACGATGACGGACATCGATCGGGAAGACAGGAAGGAGCCTTACCCCTCCCCAGCTGGAGGGATCAATGACCGAGGGGGAGGGGTGTAGACTGAAGGTGGGGAAGGGGACAGGAGGTTCAGAGGGAGGGAGGGGGGGGTGAGGATGTGTTCAATCAGAGGGTGGTGGGGAATCTGGAACCTGCTGATGGTGAGGGTGGGGAGAGACAGAACCCCCACCCACCCATCATCACATCGGAAAAGGTTTCCCAGTGGAACTGGTGGGGTTGTGTGGGCCGAGAGCTGGGGAAACGGGGGACAGGGAGAGGGAGGTGGAGATCTGATGGGCCGAAGGGTATTTTTCCCCTGAGGTGGGGGAGGGGTGGAGACAAAAATTTGTTTATTTGGGATTTCCGACGGTCAGGGGAGGGAGCTGGACAGTTCAGGGTGTGAGGCCTGATGGGATTGAACCCAGGACCGCAGGGCCCAAGGCTCTGAACGCTCTCCGTCCCTCTCCAGAGCAGAGGGACAGGAGCCCCACTCAGCGTCAGCAAGCAGTTAGTGTTTATCCCCAGGGCGTGAGGGGAGAGTAGATTTGCCGGCGAGTGTACGCAGCTCTCTGAGTGACGCTGCCTGTACCCACTTCCCCATCTGTTCCCTCCCCAGGTTCACAATCTGGTGGCCATTGAGTTAGCGTACATTAATACCAAACATCCAGACTTCAGTGATGCTGCGATGGTGTCAGCTTCCGTCAACAGCTCCCAGGTACGTTTCCCACAACCCCCATCTCAGTGAGGCACCCTGTCCCATCACCGTGCGGGGGAATCACAGACACAGACCCCCGTCCCGTCACCGTGTGGGGGAATCACAGACACAGACCCCCGTCCCGTCACCGTGTGGGGGAATCACAGACCCCCGTCCCGTCACCGTGTGGGGGAATCACAGACACAGACCTCCGTCCCGTCACCGTGTGGGGGAATCACAGACACAGACCCCCGTCCCGTCACCGTGTGGGGGAATCACAGACCCCCGTCCCGTCACCGTGTTGGGGAATCACAGACACAGACCCCTGTCCTGTCACCGTGTGGGGGAATCACAGACACAGACCCCCGTCCCGTCACCGTGTGGGGGAATCACAGACCCCTGTCCCGTCACCGTGTGGGGGAATCACAGACACAGACCCCCGTCCCGTCACCGTGTGGGGGAATCACAGACACAGACCCCCGTCCCGTCACCGTGTGGGGGAATCACAGACCCCCGTCCCGTCACCGTGTGGGGGAATCACAGACCCCCGTCCCGTCACCGTGTGGGGGAATCACAGACACAGACCCCGGTCCCGTCACCGTGTGGGGGAATCACAGACACAGACCCCCGTCCCATCACCGTGTGGGGGAATCACAGACACGGACCCCTGTCCCGTCACCGTGTGGGGGAATCACAGACACAGACACCCGTCCCGTCACCGTGTGGGGGAATCACAGACACGGACCCCCGTCCCGTCACCGTGTGGGGGAATCACAGACACGGACCCCCGTCCCGTCACCGTGTGGGGGAATCACAGACCCCCGTCCCGTCACCGTGTGGGGGAATCACAGACACAGACCCCCGTCCCGTCACCGTGTGGGGGAGTCACAGACACAGACCCCCATCCCGTCACCGTGTGGGGGAATCACAGACACAGTCCCCCGTCCCGTCACCGTGTGGGGGAATCACAGACACAGTCCCCCGTCCCGTCACCGTGTGGGGGAATCACAGACACAGACCCCCGTCCCGTCACCGTATGGGGGAATCACAGACCCCTGTCCCATCACCGTGTGGGGGAATCACAGACCCCCGTCCCGTCACCGTGTGGGGGAATCACAGACACAGTCCCCCGTCCCGTCACCGTGTGGGGGAATCACAGACACGGACCCCTGTCCCGTCACCGTGTGGGGGAATCACAGACCCCTGTCCCGTCACCGTGTGGGGGAATCACAGACACAGACCCCTGTCCCGTCACCGTGTGGGGGAATCACAGACCCCCGTCCTGTCACCGTGTGGGGGAATCACAGACACAGACCCCCGTCCCGTCACCGTGCGGGGGAATCACAGACCCCCGTCCCGTCACCGTGCGGGGGAATCACAGACACAGACCCCCGTCCCGTCACCGTGTGGGGGAATCACAGACACGGACCCCCGTCCCGTCACCGTGTGGGGGAATCACAGACCCCCGTCCCGTCACCGTGTGGGGGAATCACAGACACAGACCCCCGTCCCGTCACCGTGTGGGGGAGTCACAGACACAGACCCCCGTCCCGTCACCGTGTGGGGGAATCACAGACACAGACCCCCGTCCCGTCACCGTGTGGGGGAATCACAGACACAGACCCCCGTCCTGTCACCGTGTGGGGGAGTCACAGACATAGACCCCCGTCCCGTCACCGTGTGGGGGAATCACAGACCCCCGTCCCCTCACCGTGTGGGGGAATCACAGACCCCCATCCCGTCGCTGTGGGTCGGGGAGATGACAGACACATGCCCCCACCCCCCCCCTCTCTGGTCCCCTCAGTTTCAGTCCGTATCTGTGTTGGGGGGAGGGGGAGCGTGCTCTGACACATTCCCGTTTCCCGGTGTGTCTGTGTGCTGACAGGGTGAAGCCCCCCAGGACGCTGCCCGGAAGTGGAAGCCGGAGAAGGCAGAAGACAGACCGTTGGAGGAAAGGTCTCGGAACGCCGTCTCCAGCCCTCCCAAAGGACACATCATGAATCTCCTGGACGCGGTTAGCTCGTGGTTGCTGTGCTGGGGTGGGGGGTGGGGGGTGCGGAGAGCGAGACGGGGATTGTTGGAGGGGGCGGGGGTGAGGGTTTGGTGGGCAGCTGGGCAGGGTGAGGGGGTGGGCACTGTTGCGATGGCCTGCCGTTCTCACCTTCCCGCTCCGTGCCTCTGTCCTTTCCCTCCGCAGCCCGTTCCGGTCTCCCGGAAGCTGAGCCTGAGGGAACAGCGAGACTGCGAGGTCATTCAGCGGCTGATCAAATCCTACTTCCTGATCGTCCGCAAGACCATCCAGGACAGGTCAGTCTGGGGCAGAGAGAGAGAGAGAGATGGGGGTGGTCAGCGAGACCCAGCGCGCGGGGAGGAGTCAGTCTGACCCTGGAGGTTCCCCTTCCTGCACTCCCCCCGCAGGCACTTTCATCAAAGATGTAACCTCTCTCTCTCTCTCTCTCTCTCTCTCTCTCTTTCCCTCTGTCTCCTTGCCCCCCTCCCCCCCCCACTCTCGCTCTCTCTTTCCCTCCCTCCCTCCCTCTTTCCCTCCCTCTCTCTCTCCCCCTCCTTCCGTCCCGCTCCCCTCTCACCCTCCCCTCTCTCTCTCCCTCCCACCACTCTCTCCCTCTCCCTTCCCCGCCCCCACACCCTTCCCTCTCCCTCTCTCCCTCCCCGTCCCTCTCCCTCCCTCCCTCTCCCTCCACCCCCTCCTGTCCTTCCCCCTCTCTCTCCCTCCTCTCTCCCTCCCACCACTCTCTCCCTCTCTCTCTCTCTCTCCGCTCCCCCATCATCTGTCTCCTTTCCCCCCCGTTCCTCTCCCTCTCCCCCCACCCCTCCCTCTCTCCCTCTCCCCTCTCCCCCCTCCCTCCCTCTCTCCCTCCCCGTCCCTCTCCCTCCCTCCCTCTCCCTCCACCCCCTCCTGTCCTTCCCCCTCTCTCTCCCTCCTCTCTCCCTCTCTCTCTCTCTCCGCTCCCCCATCATCTGTCTCCTTTCCCCCCCGTTCCTCTCCCTCTCCCCCCACCCCTCCCTCTCTCCCTCTCCCCTCTCCCTCTCCCTCCCCCCTCCCTCTCTCTCTCCCTCCCCCTCCCTCTCCCTCTCTCCCCGCCCCCCTCGATGTGGCCGGGCAGTGTGCCCAAGACGGTGATGCACTTCCTGGTGAACTACGTGAAGGAGAATCTGCAGAGTGAGCTGGTCGGACAGCTTTATAAATCCCAGCTCTTCGACCGACTCCTCACCGAGTCTGAGGACATGGCGTCTCAACGGACAGAGGCTGCGACCATGCTCAAGGTGGGGCAGGATCCAGAGGGAGAGGCCAGGAGCGCCCACTCCCTCAGCACCCGCTCCCTCAGCGCTGACCCTCCCTCAGCACCCGCTCCCATAGCACCCGCTCCCTCAGCACCCAGTCCCTCAGCACTGACCCTCCCACAGCACCCGCTCCTTCAGCACTGACCCTCCCTCAGCACTGACCCTCCCACAGCGCCCGCTCCCTCAGCGCTGACCCTCCCTCAGCGCTGACCCTCCCTCAGCGCTGACCCTCCCTCAGCGCTGACCCTCCCACAGCACCCGCTCCCTCAGCACTGACCCTCCCTCAGCACTGACCCTCCCACAGCACCCACTCCCTCAGCACTGATCCTCCCACAGCACCTGCTCCCTCAGCACTGACCCTCCCACAGCACCCGCTCCCACAGCACCCACTCCATCAACACTGACCCTCCCACAGCGCCCGCTCCCTCAGCACTGACCCTCCCACAGCGCCCGCTCCCTCAGCACTGACCCTCCCATAGAGCTCGCTCCCTCAGCACTGACCCTCCCTCAGCACTGACCCTCCCACAGCGCCCGCTCCCTCAGCACTGACCCTCCCACAGCGCTCGCTCTCTGATTCCCAGTGGGTTGATCTGTGTGTCTCTCTCTCTCTGTTTTGACAGGCTCTGCAGAGAGCGAGTCAGATCATCTCGGAGATCAGGGAGACCCAGCTCTGGTAGTTTGTAAACGATTCCATCGATTCTCCCATCCCAGGCGGCCGTGCTGAGATACCACTTCCCTCTGCCTACCGAGACCCCCGCAGCCTGGGGGAGGGAGCAGGGGTTTTGGGAAAGATGCTGCCTCGAATCTGGGGGAAACGTTTCTACGCTCTGTCTTTGACAGCCACTTGCTCACAATCCAACGCTGCGGTGCCACGTCATCTCTGTGTGGCTCCCTCTGTGGGAGTCTGCAGCCTGTTACCCAGGGGGCTCCCTCTTCCTCCCTCCATCACCCCTCTTATCGCACACTCTGCACACACTCTCCTCCTCGTCTCTCCTCACTCCCCATCTCTGTCTCACCACCTCCTGTCTTCCAACCCTCCCTCTCTCTGTCTCACTCTGCCTGTCCATCTCTCTCTCTCTGTGTCTCTCTTTCTCTCTCGCTGTCTCTCTCTCTGTCTCTCTTTTCTCTCTCTCTCTGTCTCTCTCTGTGTCTCTCCCGCTGTCTCTCTCTCGCTGTGTGTGTGTGTCTGTCTGTCTCTCTGTTGTTCCGTGTTGCGCTCTGTGTCTCTCTTTCTTTTCTGTCTTTCTCTCTCTCTCTTTCTCTCCTGTCTCTCTTTTCTGTCTTTCTCTGTCTCTTCTATCTGTCTGTCTCTCTTTCTCTTTCTCTCTCTCTCTCTCTCTCTCTCTCTCTCCCCCCCATCTCTCTCTCTCCCCCCCTCTCTCTCTCCCCTCTCTCTCTCTCTCTCTCTCTTCTGTCTCTCTCTCTCTCTCTCTCTCTCTGTCTCTCTCCCTCTCTCTCTCCTCTCTCGTGTCTCTCTCTTCTCTCTCGCTCGCTCTCTCTCTCTCTCTCTCTCTCTCTCCCCCCCCCCCTCCCTCTCTCCTCTCTCCTCTCTCTCCCTCTCTCTCTCTCTCTCTCTCTCTCTCTCTCTCTCTCTCTCTCTCTCTCTCTCTGTCTCTCTCTCTCTCTCTGTCTGTGTCTCTCTCTCCCCCCATTTCTCTCTTTCCCACTCTCTCCCCGTCACTCCCTGCTCTCTTGCACCCCCCTATACTGCCTCTGTCTGTCTTCTATGCCCCACCATCTCTCTCTCTCTCTCCCCCTCTCCCTGACATCACACTCTTTTCTCGCCCACCCAGCTCTTCTCTCTCTGTCCCCCAGCCTGTTCATTCCTCCTTCCTCTCTCTGAGTCCTCGGTCTCCTACCCCAGCTTCCCCCTCGCTGACCCTGAGGGAGTATTTCTCTCTGTGCCAAGACCAGCAGTCACCTGCTGTTGGATATGTGTGTGTCCCAGGCTGGTCAAATGTGTTATAGCGGGGGCTAGTTCTCATAACTTATTGGCTGTGAGTGTCACATTGAGTGAGAGAGTGTGTGTGTGTGAGTGTGAGTGTGAGTGTGTCTGTGTGAGTGAGAGAGACAGGGAATGTGTTATCCCTGTCACTATCACCCCTGACACTGGGGAGGGCAGGCACACGGAGTGCCCTGGGGTACACCTGAACCCCAGGGAAGCAGAGAGCTGGCCAAGACCCCTGGGCTATCTGCTCCCTGCACAGCCATGAGCCCCAGTCATCCTCCTCAGCCTCGCTGGTGCCAACATTCATTTCCAACTCCATTTGTGAGCACACACAGTGTCGTCGATGTCATTTTGTTCAATGCGCGCGTGTGGAACAGTCACGTTCTCATTAAAATAATGATCCAAAGAATCAAACCTTGTCTCTGTCTCTCTCTCTCTCTCTCTCTCACTCGCTCTCACTCTCTCTCCGTGTCTCCGTCAGGGATCGGGGATAGGGCATTCAGTCATCGTGCTATGAGTGCCAGTCACACCTGCAGCGGGCTGTCTGTTCTCCGCAGCCACACCTGCAGCGGGCTCTCTGTTCTCCGCAGCCACATCTGCAGACAGCCAGTGGATCACCGGCGGTGGGAGATTCCTGTTGGATCCCCTACGTTCAACTGGCACCCAGTGACACTCCATTAACCCCCACTAACCCCTTGTCCCAAATAAACCTGGGGCACCCCAATAGATCTCAGTAGCACTCCATTAACCCCCACTGACCTCTTGTCCCAATAGACCCGGGTAGTCCCAGCGTGAGCCATAATAAACCCGAGTGACCCTCCCCAACAAACCCCAGTGTGACCCCCCAAAAACCCCAGTGTGACCCCCCAATAAACCCCAGTGTGACCCCCCCCAATAAACCCCAGTGTGGCCCCCTCAATAAACCCCAGTGTAATCCCCCCAATAAACCCCAGTGGGACCCCAATAAACCCCAGTGTGACCCAACAATAAACCCCAGTGTGACCCCCCCCAATAAACCCCAGTGTGACCCCCCAATAAACCCCAGTGTGGCCCCCTCAATAAACCCCAGTGTAATCCCCCCAATAAACCCCAGTGGGACACCCAATAAACCCCAGTGTGACCCAACAATAAACCCCAGTGTGACCCCCACAATAAACCCCAGTGTAATCCCCCCAATAAACCCCAGTGGGACACCCAATAAACCCCAGTGTGACCCAACAATAAACCCCAGTGTGACCCCCACAATAAACCCCAGTGTGACCCCCAATAAACCCCAGTGTGACCCCCAATAAACCCCAGTGTGACCCCCCCAATAAACCCCAGTGTAATCCCCCCAATAAACCCCAGTGTAATCCCCCCAATAAACCCCAGTGTGACCCAACAATAAACCCCAGTGTGACCCAACAATAAACCCCAGTGTGACCCCCCCAATAAACCCCAGTGTGACCCCCCAATAAACCCCAGTGTGACCCCCCAATAAACCCCAGTGTGACTCCCCCCAATAAACCCCAGTGTGACCCCCCAACAAACCCCAGTGTGACTCCCGACTATAAACCCCAGTGTGACCCCCCAATAAACCCCAGTGTGACTCCCCCAATAAACCCCAGTGTGACTCCCCCCAATAAACCCCACTGTGACCCCCCAATAAACCCCAGTGTGACCCCCAATAATCCCCGGTGTGACCCCCCAATAAACCCCAGTGTAATCCCCCCAATAAACCCCAGTGTAATCCCCCCAATAAACCCCAGTGTGACCCCCAATAAACCCCAGTGTGACCCCCCAATAAACCCCAGTGTGACCCCCCAACAAACCCCAGTGGGACTCCCCCCAATAAACCCCAGTGTGACACCCAATAAACCCCAGTGTGACCCCCCAACAAACCCCAGTGTGACTCCCCACTATAAACCCCAGTGTGACCCCCCCAATAAACCCCAGTGTGACTCCCCCAATAAACCCCAGTGTGACCCCGCAATAAACCCCAGTGTGACCCCCCCCAATAAACCCCACTGTGACCCCCCAATAAACCCCAGTGTGACCCCCAATAATCCCCGGTGTGACCCCTCAATAAACCCCAGTGTAATCCCCCCAATAAACCCCAGTGTAATCCCCCCCACTAAACCCCAGTGTGACCCAACAATAAACCCCAGTGTGACCCCCCCAATAAACCCCAGTGTGACCCAACAATAAACCCCAGTGTGACCCAACAATAAACCCCAGTGTGACCCCCACAATAAACCCCAGTGTGACCCCCCAATAAACCCCAGTGTGGCTCCCCCCAATAAACCCCAGTGTGACACCCAATAAACCCCAGTGTGACCCCCCAACAAACCCCAGTGTGACTCCCGACTATAAACCCCAGTGTGACCCCCCAATAAACCCCAGTGTGACCCCCCCAATAAACCCCAGTGTGACTCCCCCCAATAAACCCCACTGTGACCCCCCAATAAACCCCAGTGTGACCCCCCAATTAACACCAGTGTGACCCCCAATAAACCCCAGTGTGACCCCCAATAAACCCCAGTGTGACCCCCCAATAAACCCCAGTGTGACCCCCAATAAACCCCAGTGTGACCCCCCAATAAACCCCAGTGTGACTCCCCCAATAAACCCCAGTGTGACCCCCCAATAAACCCCAGTGTGACCCCCAATAAACCCCAGTGTGACCCCCCCAATAAACCCCAGTGTGACTCCCCCAATAAACCCCAGTGTGACCCCCCCAATAAACCCCAGTGTGACCCCCTAATACACCCCAGTGTGACCCCCCCAATAAACCCCAGTGTGACTCCCCCAATAAACCCCAGTGTGACCCCCCAATAAACCCCAGTGCGACCCCTCTAATACACCCCAGTGTGACCCCCCCAATAAACCCCAGTGTGACCCCCAATACACCCCAGTGTGACCCCCAATAAACCCCAGTGTGACTCCCCCAATAAACCCCAGTGTGACCCCCCCAATAAACCCCAGTGTGACCCCCCAATTAACCCCAGTGTGACTCCCCCAATTAACCCCAGTGTGACTCCCCCAATAAACCCCAGTGTGACCCCCACAATAAACCCCAGTGACCCCAATAAACCCCAATGTGACCCCCCAATAAACCCCCAGTGTGACCCCCCAATATACCCCAGTGTGACCCCCCAATAAACCTCAGTGTGACCCCCCAATAAAACCCAGTGTGACCCCCCCAATAAACCCCAGTGTGACTCCCCCAATAAACCCCAGTGTGACCCCCGCCAATAAACCCCAGTGTGACCCCCAATAAACCCCAGTGTGACCCCCAATAAACCCCAGTGTCCCCCAATATACCCCAGTGTGACCCCCCCAATAAACCGCAGTGTGACCCCCCCAATAAACCCCAGTGTGTCTCCCCCAATAAACACCAGTGTGACCCCCAATTCACCCCAGTGTGACCCCCAATATACCCCAGTGTGACTCCCAATAAACCCCTGTGTGACCCCCCCAATAAACCCCTGTGTGACTCCCCAATAAACCCCAGTGTGACCCCCCCAATAAACCCCAGTGTGACCCCCTCCAATAAACCCCAGTGTGACTCCCCAATAAACCCCAGTGTGACCCCCCAATAAACCCCAGTGACTCCCCCAATAAACCCCAGTGTGACCCCCAATAAACCCCAGTGTGACCCCCCCAATAAACCCCAGTGTGAGAACCCCAATAAACCCCAGTGTGACCCCCCCCAATAAACCCCAGTGTGACCCCCTCCAATAAACCCCAGTGTGACCCCCAATAAACCCCAGTGTGACTCCCCAATAAACCCCAGTGTGACCCCCCAATATACCCCAGTGTGACCCCCCAATAAACCCCAGTGTGACTCCCCAATAAACCCCAGTGTGACTCCCCCAATTAACCCCAGTGTGACACCCAATAAACCCCAGTGTGACTCCCAATAAACCCCTGTGTGACCCCCCCAATAAACCCCTGTGTGACTCCCCAATAAACCCCAGTGTGACCCCCCCAATAAACCCCAGTGTGACCCCCTCCAATAAACCCCAGTGTGACTCCCCAATAAACCCCAGTGTGACCCCCCAATAAACCCCAGTGACTCCCCCAATAAACCCCAGTGTGACCCCCAATAAACCCCAGTGTGACCCCCCCAATAAACCCCAGTGTGAGAACCCCAATAAACCCCAGTGTGACCCCCCCCATAAACCCCAGTGTGACCCCCTCCAATAAACCCCAGTGTGACCCCCAATAAACCCCAGTGTGACTCCCCAATAAACCCCAGTGTGACCCCCCAATATACCCCAGTGTGACCCCCCCAATAAACCCCAGTGTGACTCCCCAATAAACCCCAGTGTGACTCCCCCAATTAACCCCAGTGTGACACCCAATAAACCCCAGTGTGACCCCCCAATAAACCCCAGTGTGACTCCCCCAATAAACCCCAGTGAGACCCCCAATAAACCCCAGTGTGACCCCCCAATAAACCCCAGTGAGACCCCCAATAAACCCCAGTGTGACCCCCCAATAAAACCCAGTGTGACTCCCCCCAATAAACCCCAGTGTGACCCCCCAACAAACCCCAGTGTGACTCCCGACTATAAACCCCAGTGTGACCCCCCAATTAACCCCAGTGTGACCCCCAATATACCCCAGTGTGACTCCCAATAAACCCCTGTGTGACCCCCCCAATAAACCCCTGTGTGACTCCCCAATAAACCCCAGTGTGACCCCCCCCAATAAACCCCAGTGTGACCCCCTCCAATAAACCCCAGTGTGACTCCCCAATAAACCCCAGTGTGACCCCCAATAAACCCCAGTGACTCCCCCAATAAACCCCAGTGTGACCCCCAATAAACCCCAGTGTGACCCCCCAATAAACCCCAGTGTGAGAACCCCAATAAACCCCAGTGTGACCCCCCCAATAAACCCCAGTGTGACCCCCTCCAATAAACCCCAGTGTGACCCCCAATAAACCCCAGTGTGACTCCCCAATAAACCCCAGTGTGACCCCCCAATATACCCCAGTGTGACCCCCCCAATAAACCCCAGTGTGACTCCCCCAATTAACCCCAGTGTGACCCCCCAATAAACCCCAGTGTGACCCCCCCAATAAACCCCAGTGTGACTCCCCAATAAACCCCAGTGTGACCCAACAATAAACCCCAGTGTGACCCCCCCCAATAAACCCCAGTGTGACCCCCCAATAAACCCCAGTGTGGCCCCCTCAATAAACCCCAGTGTAATCCCCCCAATAAACCCCAGTGGGACACCCAATAAACCCCAGTGTGACCCAACAATAAACCCCAGTGTGACCCCCACAATAAACCCCAGTGTAATCCCCCCAATAAACCCCAGTGGGACACCCAATAAACCCCAGTGTGACCCAACAATAAACCCCAGTGTGACCCCCACAATAAACCCCAGTGTGACCCCC
Source organism: Hemiscyllium ocellatum (assembly GCF_020745735.1). NCBI lineage: Eukaryota > Metazoa > Chordata > Chondrichthyes > Orectolobiformes > Hemiscylliidae > Hemiscyllium > Hemiscyllium ocellatum. The sequence continues at coordinate 195,654 of NW_026867602.1, forward strand.
AATAAACCCCAGTGTGACCCCCAATAAACCCCAGTGTGACCCCCCCAATAAACCCCAGTGTAATCCCCCCAATAAACCCCAGTGTAATCCCCCCAATAAACCCCAGTGTGACCCAACAATAAACCCCAGTGTGACCCAACAATAAACCCCAGTGTGACCCCCCCAATAAACCCCAGTGTGACCCAACAATAAACCCCAGTGTGACCCCCCAATAAACCCCAGTGTGACTCCCCCCAATAAACCCCAGTGTGACCCCCCAACAAACCCCAGTGTGACTCCCGACTATAAACCCCAGTGTGACCCCCCAATAAACCCCAGTGTGACTCCCCCAATAAACCCCAGTGTGACTCCCCCCAATAAACCCCACTGTGACCCCCCAATAAACCCCAGTGTGACCCCCAATAATCCCCGGTGTGACCCCCCAATAAACCCCAGTGTAATCCCCCCAATAAACCCCAGTGTAATCCCCCCAATAAACCCCAGTGTGACCCCCAATAAACCCCAGTGTGACCCCCCAATAAACCCCAGTGTGACCCCCCAACAAACCCCAGTGGGACTCCCCCCAATAAACCCCAGTGTGACACCCAATAAACCCCAGTGTGACCCCCCAACAAACCCCAGTGTGACTCCCCACTATAAACCCCAGTGTGACCCCCCCAATAAACCCCAGTGTGACTCCCCCAATAAACCCCAGTGTGACCCCGCAATAAACCCCAGTGTGACCCCCCCCAATAAACCCCACTGTGACCCCCCAATAAACCCCAGTGTGACCCCCAATAATCCCCGGTGTGACCCCTCAATAAACCCCAGTGTAATCCCCCCAATAAACCCCAGTGTAATCCCCCCCACTAAACCCCAGTGTGACCCAACAATAAACCCCAGTGTGACCCCCCAATAAACCCCAGTGTGACCCAACAATAAACCCCAGTGTGACCCAACAATAAACCCCAGTGTGACCCCCACAATAAACCCCAGTGTGACCCCCCAATAAACCCCAGTGTGGCTCCCCCCAATAAACCCCAGTGTGACACCCAATAAACCCCAGTGTGACCCCCCAACAAACCCCAGTGTGACTCCCGACTATAAACCCCAGTGTGACCCCCCAATAAACCCCAGTGTGACCCCCCCAATAAACCCCAGTGTGACTCCCCCCAATAAACCCCACTGTGACCCCCCAATAAACCCCAGTGTGACCCCCCAATTAACACCAGTGTGACCCCCAATAAACCCCAGTGTGACCCCCAATAAACCCCAGTGTGACCCCCCAATAAACCCCAGTGTGACCCCCAATAAACCCCAGTGTGACCCCCCAATAAACCCCAGTGTGACTCCCCCAATAAACCCCAGTGTGACCCCCCAATAAACCCCAGTGTGACCCCCAATAAACCCCAGTGTGACCCCCCCAATAAACCCCAGTGTGACTCCCCCAATAAACCCCAGTGTGACCCCCCAATAAACCCCAGTGTGACCCCCTAATACACCCCAGTGTGACCCCCCCAATAAACCCCAGTGTGACTCCCCCAATAAACCCCAGTGTGACCCCCCAATAAACCCCAGTGCGACCCCTCTAATACACCCCAGTGTGACCCCCCCAATAAACCCCAGTGTGACCCCCAATACACCCCAGTGTGACCCCCAATAAACCCCAGTGTGACTCCCCCAATAAACCCCAGTGTGACCCCCCCAATAAACCCCAGTGTGACCCCCCAATTAACCCCAGTGTGACTCCCCCAATTAACCCCAGTGTGACTCCCCCAATAAACCCCAGTGTGACCCCCACAATAAACCCCAGTGACCCCAATAAACCCCAATGTGACCCCCCAATAAACCCCCAGTGTGACCCCCAATATACCCCAGTGTGACCCCCCAATAAACCTCAGTGTGACCCCCCAATAAAACCCAGTGTGACCCCCCCAATAAACCCCAGTGTGACTCCCCCAATAAACCCCAGTGTGACCCCCGCCAATAAACCCCAGTGTGACCCCCCAATAAACCCCAGTGTGACCCCCAATAAACCCCAGTGTCCCCCAATATACCCCAGTGTGACCCCCCCAATAAACCGCAGTGTGACCCCCCCAATAAACCCCAGTGTGTCTCCCCCAATAAACACCAGTGTGACCCCCAATTCACCCCAGTGTGACCCCCAATATACCCCAGTGTGACTCCCAATAAACCCCTGTGTGACCCCCCCAATAAACCCCTGTGTGACTCCCCAATAAACCCCAGTGTGACCCCCCCAATAAACCCCAGTGTGACCCCCTCCAATAAACCCCAGTGTGACTCCCCAATAAACCCCAGTGTGACCCCCCAATAAACCCCAGTGACTCCCCCAATAAACCCCAGTGTGACCCCCAATAAACCCCAGTGTGACCCCCCCAATAAACCCCAGTGTGAGAACCCCAATAAACCCCAGTGTGACCCCCCCAATAAACCCCAGTGTGACCCCTCCAATAAACCCCAGTGTGACCCCCAATAAACCCCAGTGTGACTCCCCAATAAACCCCAGTGTGACCCCCCAATATACCCCAGTGTGACCCCCCAATAAACCCCAGTGTGACTCCCCAATAAACCCCAGTGTGACTCCCCCAATTAACCCCAGTGTGACACCCAATAAACCCCAGTGTGACTCCCAATAAACCCCTGTGTGACCCCCCCAATAAACCCCTGTGTGACTCCCCAATAAACCCCAGTGTGACCCCCCCAATAAACCCCAGTGTGACCCCCTCCAATAAACCCCAGTGTGACTCCCCAATAAACCCCAGTGTGACCCCCCAATAAACCCCAGTGACTCCCCCAATAAACCCCCGTGTGACCCCCAATAAACCCCAGTGTGACCCCCCCAATAAACCCCAGTGTGAGAACCCCAATAAACCCCAGTGTGACCCCCCCCAATAAACCCCAGTGTGACCCCCTCCAATAAACCCCAGTGTGACCCCCAATAAACCCCAGTGTGACTCCCCAATAAACCCCAGTGTGACCCCCCAATATACCCCAGTGTGACCCCCCCAATAAACCCCAGTGTGACTCCCCAATAAACCCCAGTGTGACTCCCCCAATTAACCCCAGTGTGACACCCAATAAACCCCAGTGTGACCCCCCAATAAACCCCAGTGTGACTCCCCCAATAAACCCCAGTGAGACCCCCAATAAACCCCAGTGTGACCCCCCAATAAACCCCAGTGAGACCCCCAATAAACCCCAGTGTGACCCCCCAATAAAACCCAGTGTGACTCCCCCCAATAAACCCCAGTGTGACCCCCCAACAAACCCCAGTGTGACTCCCGACTATAAACCCCAGTGTGACCCCCCAATTAACCCCAGTGTGACCCCCAATATACCCCAGTGTGACTCCCAATAAACCCCTGTGTGACCCCCCCAATAAACCCCTGTGTGACTCCCCAATAAACCCCAGTGTGACCCCCCCAATAAACCCCAGTGTGACCCCCTCCAATAAACCCCAGTGTGACTCCCCAATAAACCCCAGTGTGACCCCCAATAAACCCCAGTGACTCCCCCAATAAACCCCAGTGTGACCCCCAATAAACCCCAGTGTGACCCCCCAATAAACCCCAGTGTGAGAACCCCAATAAACCCCAGTGTGACCCCCCCAATAAACCCCAGTGTGACCCCCTCCAATAAACCCCAGTGTGACCCCCAATAAACCCCAGTGTGACTCCCCAATAAACCCCAGTGTGACCCCCCAATATACCCCAGTGTGACCCCCCCAATAAACCCCAGTGTGACTCCCCCAATTAACCCCAGTGTGACCCCCCAATAAACCCCAGTGTGACCCCCCCAATAAACCCCAGTGTGACTCCCCAATAAACCCCAGTGTGACTCCCCAATTAACCCCAGTGTGACACCCAATAAACCCCAGTGTGACCCCCCCAATAAACCCCAGTGTGACTCCCCCAATAAACCCCAGTGAGACCCCCAATAAACCCCAGTGTGACCCCCCAATAAACCCCAGTGAGACCCCCAATAAACCCCAGTGTGCCCCCAATAAAACCCAGTGTGACCCCCCAATAAACCCCAGTGTGACCCCCCCAATAAACCCCAGTGTGACCCCCCCCAATAAACCCCAGTGTGACTCCTCCAATTAACCCCAGTGTGACCCCCCAATAAACCCCAGTGTGACTACCCCCAATAAACCCCAGTGTGACTCCCCCAATAAACCCCAGTGTGACCCCCCCAATAAACCCCAGTGTGACTCCGTCCAATAAACCCCAGTGTGACCCCCCCAAAAAACCCCAGTGTGACCCCCCTCAATAAACCCCAGTGTGACCCCCCAATAAACCCCAGTGTGACTCCCTCCAATAAACCCCAGTGTGACCCCCCAATAAACCCCAGTGTGACCCCCCAATAAACCCCAGTGACCCCAATAAACCCCAGTGTGACCCCCCAATATACCCCAGTGTGACCCCCCAATAAACCCCAGTGTGACCCCCCTCCAATAAACCCCAGTGTGACCCCCCCCAATAAACCCCAGTGTGACTCCCCCAATAAACCCCAGTGTGACCCCCCAATTAACCCCTGTGTGACCCCCCCAATAAACCCCAGTGTGACTCCCCAATAAACCCCAGTGTGACCCCCCAATAAACCCCAGTGTGACCCCCAATTAACCCCAGTGTGACTCCCCCAATAAACCCCAGTGAGACCCCCAATAAACCCCAGTGTGACCCCCAATAAACCCCAGTGAGACCCCCAATAAACCCCAGTGTGACCCCCCAATAAACCCCAGTGTGACTCCCCCAATAAACCCCAGTGTGACTCCCCAATAAACCCCAGTGTGACTCCCCAATAAACCCCAGTGTGACCCCCCAATAAACCCCAGTGTGACCCCCAATTAACCCCAGTGTGACTCCCCCAATAAACCCCAGTGAGACCCCCAATAAACCCCAGTGTGACCCCCAATAAACCCCAGTGAGACCCCCAATAAACCCCAGTGTGACCCCCCAACAAACCCCAGTGTGACTCCCGACTATAAACCCCAGTGTGACCCCCCAATTAACCCCAGTGTGACCCCCAATATACCCCAGTGTGACTCCCAATAAACCCCTGTGTGACCCCCCCAATAAACCCCTGTGTGACTCCCCAATAAACCCCAGTGTGACCCCCCCAATAAACCCCAGTGTGACCCCCTCCAATAAACCCCAGTGTGACTCCCCAATAAACCCCAGTGTGACCCCCCAATAAACCCCAGTGACTCCCCCAATAAACCCCAGTGTGACCCCCAATAAACCCCAGTGTGACCCCCCAATAAACCCCAGTGTGAGAACCCCAATAAACCCCAGTGTGACCCCCCCAATAAACCCCAGTGTGACCCCCTCCAATAAACCCCAGTGTGACCCCCCAATAAACCCCAGTGTGACTCCCCAATAAACCCCAGTGTGACCCCCCAATATACCCCAGTGTGACCCCCCCAATAAACCCCAGTGTGACTCCCCCAATTAACCCCAGTGTGACCCCCCAATAAACCCCAGTGTGACCCCCCCAATAAACCCCAGTGTGACTCCCCAATAAACCCCAGTGTGACTCCCCCAATTAACCCCAGTGTGACACCCAATAAACCCCAGTGTGACCCCCCAATAAACCCCAGTGTGACTCCCCCAATAAACCCCAGTGAGACCCCCAATAAACCCCAGTGTGACCCCCCAATAAACCCCAGTGAGACCCCCAATAAACCCCAGTGTGCCCCCCAATAAAACCCAGTGTGACCCCCCAATAAACCCCAGTGTGACCCCCCCAATAAACCCCAGTGTGACCCCCCAATAAACCCCAGTGTGACTCCTCCAATTAACCCCAGTGTGACCCCCCAATAAACCCCAGTGTGACTACCCCCAATAAACCCCAGTGTGACTCCCCAATAAACCCCAGTGTGACCCCCCCAATAAACCCCAGTGTGACTCCGTCCAATAAACCCCAGTGTGACCCCCCCAAAAAACCCCAGTGTGACCCCCCTCAATAAACCCCAGTGTGACCCCCCAATAAACCCCAGTGTGACTCCCTCCAATAAACCCCAGTGTGACCCCCCAATAAACCCCAGTGTGACCCCAATAAACCCCAGTGTGACCCCCCAATATACCCCAGTGTGACCCCCCAATAAACCCCAGTGTGACCCCCCTCCAATAAACCCCAGTGTGACCCCCCCAATAAACCCCAGTGTGACTCCCCCAATAAACCCCAGTGTGACCCCCCAATTAACCCCTGTGTGACCCCCCCAATAAACCCCAGTGTGACTCCCCAATAAACCCCAGTGTGACCCCCCAATAAACCCCAGTGTGACCCCCAATTAACCCCAGTGTGACCCCCCAATAAACCCCAGTGTGACCCCCCTCCAATAAACCCCAGTGTGACCCCCCAATAAACCCCAGTGTGACTCCCCCAATAAACCCCAGTGTGACTCCCCAATAAACCCCAGTGTGACTCCCAATAAACCCCAGTGTGACTCCCCAATAAACCCCAGTGTGACCCCCCCAATAAACCCCAGTGTGACCCCCACAATAAACCCCAGTGTGACCCCCAATAAACCCCAGTGTGACCCCCCAATAAACCCCAGTGTGTCCCCCCAATAAACCCCAGTGTGACCCCCCCAATAAACCCCAGTGTGACCCCCCAATAAACCCCAGTGTGACCCCTGGCCCCTCAGTGACCTCTTTGTGGCCATCCCAGCATAGGCCCCGCCCACCCCATGATGGCATCGGCTCCTGCGCCAATGAAAGCGAGTGGGCGGGGCCCGGACTGTCACTTCCGGTTTCTCCATGACGGATCTGGTGAGTGATCAGCAAGATCCGGGACAGGGGGGATAGGAGGGGCCGAGTGGCTGGGGGCCGGGGGACAGGGGGGATAGGAGGGGCCGAGTGGCTGAGGACAGGGGGGATAGGAGGGGCCGAGTGGCTGGGGGCAGGGGGCATAGGAGGGGCCGAGTGGCTGGGGGCCGGGGGAGGGATAGGAGGGGCCGAGTGGCTGGGGGCAGGGGGCATAGGAGGGGCCGAGTGGCTGGGGGCTGGGGGCTGGGGGCTGGGGGCCGGGGGCCGGGGGCCGGGGGACAGGGGGGATAGGAGGGGCCGAGTGGCTGAGGGCCGGGGGACAGGGGGGATAGGAGGGGCCGAGTGGCTGAGGGCCGGGGGACAGGGTTAGGGGGGATAGGAGGGGCCGAGTGGCTGAGGGGACAGGAGGGATACGAGGGGCCGAGTGGCTGAGGGATACGAGGGGCCGAGTGGCTGAGGGGACAGGAGGGATACGAGGGGCCGAGTGGCTGAGGGCCGAGGGGACAGGAGGGGCCGAGTGGCTGAGGGTCGGGGGGGATAGGAGGGGCCGAGTGGCTGAGGGCCGGCGGTCGGGGTGGATAGGAGGGGCCAAGGGGCCGAGTGGCTGAGGGCCGGTGGGATAGGAGGGGCAGAGTGTCTGAGGGGATAGGAGGGGTCGAGTGTCTGAGGGGATAGGAGGGGCTGAGTGGCTGAGGGGACAGGGAGGACAGGAGGGGCCGAGTGTCTGAGGGGACAGGAGGGGCTGAGTGGCCGGGGGTCGGGGGGATAGGAGGGGCCGAGTGGCTGAGGGCAGGGGACAGTGGGGATAGGAGGGGCCGAGTGGCTGAGGGGCGGGGGGGCAGGGGACAGTGGGGATAGGAGGGGCCGAGTGTCTGAGGGCCGGGGGGGGCGGGGGGCAGGGGGATGGGGGTAGGGGACAGTGTCTCGGGGGGACAGGGACTGAGACTGGGGGCGCGGGGGGGGGGACAGTGTCTGGGGGCACAGAGGGAGGGGACAGGGGTCTGGGTCAGGGTGGCAGGGGCAGGGGTGGGACAGGGACGGGACTCTGGGGGACAGGGGGTAGGGGCCGGGGCCGGGGGGGGGGGGGAGACACACAGAGGGCGCGAGGGAGTGCACTTTGGGGTGAATAGGGGCGACGTTCGAAGGGAACACACCGAGTCCGGTTCCCGTTCCAATCTCTGGACCACGGGATTCCTGGAGTGGGGCCCGGGCGTCCCATGGGAAATCCGGACCTCCCCCACCCCCCCCTTCCCCCCCCCCCCCTTCCCCCACCCCCCTTCCCGCACCTGCCCCGTTCCGTGGCTGGTCGAGGTTGCTGTGGGCTGGTGGGGGCCGGTACAGCTCCGAGGAGGCGACTCAAGGCGATGTGAGCAGGCAAAGAGCGCTGGGTGAAGGGCAGAGGGGAACGGTGTTCAGGATCCTCCAACCAGCGAGGGGCTAGCACAGTCTCCGTGGGCCGAAGGGCCTGTTCCTGTGCCGTACGACCGAGGTCAATCGAAATAAAATGTTGCCTTTCCCTGTCCTTCCAGGTTTGCCGGGTTTCTGTCCCCACAGTTAGTGGACGATGAGATTGGCAGGTGAGTCCTGTTTAACCCGTGGGTTTCTGGCAGGGGGAGGAATTTTGGGGTAACTTAGTCCCTCACGGCATCAGGAGCCCAGGTTCCATTCCTCCCACGGGTGACTGTCCGTGTGGAGTTTGCACGTTCGCCCACCACCATGTCCCCGTAGTGCCCGGGGATGTGCGGGTTAGGGTGGGATTGGCCGTGCTAAATTGTCCCCGTAGTGCCCAGGGATGTGCAGGTTAGGGTGGGATTGGCCGTGCTAAATTGTCCCCGTAGTGCCCAGGGATGTGTAGATTCGGGTGGATTGGTCAGGGGAAATGTAGAGTGTTACCTGTAGAGTGTTGTTGGGCCTTTTTCCACCCTGTAGGCAATCTAAATTTAAAATATAAATTCTGGATATGATTAGCGAAGTAATTTAATGAGAGAATTGAAACAATCCTGTTTGACACGTTTCTCTCAGGCTAAAACAGAATTCGGCTGTGTTGTGGGACTGAGACCCCTCGGAGTTCAGGGACAGCATTTTTTGAAGTTTGTGTCACAGGGAGACCGGGTGGTTAAGGAGATATTTAACACGCCAGCTCAGAGCTTTGGGTGTAGGAGTTGGGTAATGTCCGTTTGAGGTTGTTCCAGAGCTTGGGGATTTTCCTTCTGGAATACTGTGTCCCGTTCCGGTCTCCCTGTTAAAGCCATGATTAAACTGCGGAGGGTTCTGGAGTGGTGCTCAACAAAGCGACCTTGTTGCGCAGGGCCGTAGCTCCTTGAAAGCAGAGTCTCAGACAGACAGGGAGGTGAAGGCAGCGTTTGGTACACTTTCCTTATATCGGTCAGGAGTACGGGAGTCTAAAGGTCATGTTGCAGCTGGATTGCCGAGGTCACTTTGGGAACACTGCTTTCGATTCAGGTCTCCCCCGCTACAGGAAGGAGATTTTGAGCTCGGGGAGAGATTTCCCAGGACTTTGCCAGGAGGGATTGAGTTGTAAGGATAGGCCGGGGGGGGGGGTGGGAGGGTGTTTTTCCCTGGGGCGTCGGAGGCCGAGGGGTGACCTTATAGAGGTTTATAAAAGCGCGAGGATAAGGTGATTGGCTGGGGTCTTTTCCCCCTAGGGTGGGGGAGTTGAAGGTGGGAGGAGAGAGGTTTGAAATAAACATGAGGGGCCACTTATTCTTCACGAGGGGAGTGGGCTGTGTGTGGAATGAGCTTGCTGAGGAAGTGTTGGGGGTGTGTGTGTGTACAGTTCCACCTTTGGATAAGTGTGTGAACAGCAAAGGGGTAATTGAAAGGAGCAGGGCAAATCTCCAGAACTAGAGGGGGGTAGGTTTAAGGTGAGGGGGGGGGGGGGGGGAAGGGACCTGAGGGGTAACGTTTCCCCCCAGAGGGTGGTGCGTGTGTGGACCGAGCTGCCAGAGGAATTGGTGGGGGCTGGTACAATGACAGCATTTAAAAGGATGGGGGGGGACACGGATAGGAAGGGTTTACAGGGAGATGGGCCCAAGTGTTGGGGACTGGATTAGGTTAGGATAGCCGGGATAGGCCGAAGGGTCTGTTTCTGCGCCGTACGGCCCTATGACATTTGGCTAAGTCCATGAATAGAAGGTTTGGAAGGGGCACTGGGCAGGAACAGGGCAGGGGTGGTAGTCGTCAAGTTTGGGATTCGGGCTGGCACGGACAGAATGGGCCGAAGGGTCTGCTTCCACGCGGTCTGACCCCACAGCGGTGTGGGAGAACCGTCCTGCACCAGCTCACGGCCACCAATGCCGATCCGGTTAGATTTAATTTTGTTTTTAACTCGACTCTGTGCGACAAGGAGGGGGTTGGCGGGGGCGGGGGGGGAGCGGGCATGAGATGCTAAAAGTTTCTGGGTTCCCTCCTCGGGCCTCAGTTGGCAGATGGCGCGCTACTCTGGGCCACACGCCACCGGGAAGGAGGCGGACGCTTTGGAGAGGGCGCGGGGCATCGGTTTGCCAGGTCTGTGTCTCGCTGGAAAGACGGAGGCTGTGTCGACAAAACTGAGCTGGAAACGTGTTGCTGGAAAAGCGCAGCAGGTCCGGCAGCCTCCGAGGAGCAGGAGGTTCGACGTTCCGGGCATGAGCTCTTCATCAGGAATGAGGCAAGTCTGTCCCCCAAGTCCCTCCTCCCTCCCTTTTTATCTTAGCCTGCTGGACACACCCTCCTCGTTCCTGAGGAAGGGCTGATGCCCGGAACGTCGAATCTCCTGCTCCCCGGACGCTGCCTGACCCTGCTGCGCTTTTCCAGCAACACCTTTCCAGCTCCGACCCCCAGCACCTGCAGACCTCACTTTCTTCTCGACAAAAATGACCCAGGACGTCGCTGGGCCGGACGGTCCAGAGGGCTTCGGTTTGTCTCTCTCGTCGGAGATGGGCATTTGGATGGCGCTTTCGGGGAAAACCCCGCTGCTGATTCAAACCAGGAAGGAGTCACCCCCCCGCCCCGCGATCGGTGAAAGAGCGCGGGAACCGTCCCCGAGATCTCCACTGGGAGGAGGAATTCAGCAGCTTTGTTCTTTCAGTCCAACGTTAAAACTAACAACAGTTTCCGACTGCTTTCCCCGAAGCCGATCTTTTCCCTCCCACTCACCGAGACAATTCCGAGTTTAAACAAACCTCCCGGTGAAGGTTTACAAACAGTCGGGTTGGAAAAGCCAGCTGGGCTTCGCGGACTCCCCTCCTGTCGATGTTCCCCTCTCCAGCTCGGTTTGGACGCTCTGTACAGACTCCCCACAAACAGAGACACCTCTCGGACAGCTCCCTCCAGCTCTCAGCCTGCCCCTGGGGGGGGGG